>NC_143519.1:21786202-21941202 GCF_031878675.1 Megascapheus bottae
AGAGTTGAGAATTTTAATTAGAAGCTTAATGGATCACATCAAATTAGACCCAAATAAAGAGAGAAAAATAACTGAATGGAAAATAAATATAATCTCAGCCTCCTGAGTAGCATGTGCTTTCTTTTGTTTAAAAAATTATGTTTTATTTAACTGTTTTATTTTTGAAATATAATTGACTTGTATCACTTTAGTTTTCATGCTCATGTTGCCTCATATTTATCCAGAAGATTTGAAAGCTTTTGATGTGATACCATTACACAAAAGGTACAATTCAAAGACATATTTACCTCATTTTATAATTTTCTATTTAGCCTGGAAATCAGGCATTTTTCCCAAGTATTTCTGGCACCCTTTATTGAAGAATACTAACTTTGAACATAGACCACCATGTGTTCATTCCCACGGGGTTTTGTTCTCTCTTACATTCAGTGGACAGAGTTTGGAAATGTCTACACACACACACATACACACACACACACCACCACCACCACCACCACCACCTACCTATATTTATTTCTAAATCTATATCTGTGTTGAGAATTCTTAGTTCACACAAGTATCTCCACTTCAAATCAAATATCATAGGGTTTATCATACAGTTCCCTGTATATGTATTTGTACTTCAGTTCTCTGCCATGAGAAACCTGAGTCCCCTCATCTTTAATTCATTTACCTATTTTTTCCAATCTGGGATTGAACCTAGGCCCCTGACCTAAACAGAGCTATAGTTTCATTTAACTCACTTCTCTTCGAGGCAATAACCCACTGAGTATTAACCTGGCTACCTGCCTGGGATGTTCATGAAGGAGGGAGAATAATGAGAAAATTCTGCTGCACTTAGTTTCTACACACTGAACAGTGGAACTTCCTCTGCATTTTCCTTCTTCAGTGGGTCATCCTGTGTTACATCACTGCCCCTCCTCTCTCTCTTTCCCTCCTCCCCTCTCTCTTTTTATCTCTCTCTGAGTCACTTTGATTCCCCCATTTTATCTCTTCCTACTGGTAAGTACACTGAACTAAAGTACTCTTCCCTTCAACCCACATTTCTCTTTCCAATCCTTACTTCTGGAAAGTTCACAACCAACCAAGTTCATATTTGCTGCCTCCAATGTCAGTCCTCTGAATCTTTTCTTGGCGTTCAATCGTTTTATTCAGTAGTCACATTCTTGATATATATGCAGCCATTTTGTCATATAGATCATTGTTGGTTGTTGTTCATTGTCCTCTCTGGAGCTGGATACTTTTTGCACCCCTCCCCCCACCAGTCCTTACTGTGTTTGCTTTTTCTGCTTTTTTTGTGGCTGGTTTCTACTCCTCTAGCTGCCACTTATATTTGTTGTTGTTCAAGAATGTACCCTCAATTCTTTTATTATTTCATTTTCAAATTCTATTTAATCTAGCAAATACAAGCTTCCATTATCTGCTACAATATGTAATTCTTAAATTGATGTTCTTTGTATAATTTCCCTAAATTCATTTAATTAGTCCATTATCATGTAACTGGTATCATTTAGAATGAATATGATTTGCTGTAGACACTTCCGCTATTAAGCCAGGTGACTTAAAGGAGTTACATGATTTCCGTGTCTTTTATTTATAAAATCAGACAAATATGCCAGTTGATAAGATGTGATGAGACAATCCAGAATGGAGTATTTGAAATAATTTCTAGAACTCAGTGCTCCTAAGCACTAGCTGCAACTGTTGAGTTGTTTTTTTTAAAATCATAAATAGAAAAGGCCTTCCTCAAAGAATGAGAATGATGAACTACTTGACAATAATAATTAGAAAGATAGAAGTTCACATTATTTGTGGGGGAATAAAAGTGCCCCGCAAATATTTCTAGATGTACATTTCAAGGTAGTAAATGGTCTTGGGGACAAAACCAGGTAGAGTCATGGAAATTAGGTAGACCAAGGTCACAACAGAGGTCTCTGAAGGAATGTATAATTTATGCAGATGTGGATGGCTAACTCTGTTCAAGTTTCTTCTATGACATACATAGAAGAAATTACTTTATCATATGTATTAACTTCTCAGTGTGTTTGTTATGTTGCTATGGAATAATGGAAGAAAGATATGAAACTATATAAAATTAGATCTTAGATAACAAATTTCAATTCATTTCTACTTTTTTTGATTCTATGTATGAGATAGTAGATTTAAAATCTCCTGCACTTCATAAATAGGAAGAAAAGAATACCAGTCAGTTGGGAGGTAAGGTCTTAACATTAAAATGTGTTTTACACCAAATTCATTACATTTGTAACTGACCCATATAATAAGTTGACCATGTTTATTGCCGTTATTAATTCAGACTGTCTACAGCATTAGGGTGAAGAAAGATGTCAAAACTATTTAGTGAAAACTACATTCTGATTAAGACTATGCTTGCTGTGCTATTCATTCATTGAAAGTACTCATATGTAATAATAGTAATCCACCTTAGATTTATATACCATTCTTAACCATTAGAGTATAAAGCATTTGGCAAACTAAAATTATTCTAGTTGTCAGTTATAATAATAAGAGTACTATATCAGACTGATAAAATCTTCACTATACAAGTATCACAATACATGCCTTAAAATACTGTGAATTCAAATTAATGAGCTTGTTTATATACAGAATGCAATCTTAGAATCACAACATCTTAATAAAACAAGACCTTGGTGATCACCTCTTCACTGTACAGATGAGGAAATGAATCCCTATGAAGTAGATTTCTTGCTAGGTCCTACCGAATCTCAATAGGATTGCTATTTGCTAAAGTGATAGGAAAGTGAATATTATTAAATTTATATTACCACTATTACCCAATTCAGAAATTCAGAAATTATGAGTTACACCAAGAAACTACTCAAGATGGGCCATGCTCATTGCAATGGGAATACTATTAATTGAAAGATAGAAATACATTTACAGTAGAGATTTGTTACTATAAAACTGAGGATTCTTCTCCTCATAATCCCCCCATGTCATCCCCTATTGCCTGGAAGTCTTTAACCTAGTGGTTGACAAGTCATCACCATCTGGGAAAATAGGAATCATTCAAACTATACAATGCACAGAGATTGTCCACACATTTAAAACAGTGTCTGTTACCTACAAATTGAGTACCCCTTATGTGAAATGCTTGGAATTGGAAATGAGGCTGATTGTGAATTTATATTGCAATATTTGTATAAACATCATGATGCACTTCGGGAAGTGGGGACTCAAGTGTAACTGCAAGTCTTTTTGTTCCTTTTTAGTTTTTATTGACAGGGTTGATGTGTGGAGGATTTACACTTACATTCATAAGGTAGTAAATACATTCCTTCTCTGACATTGTTCCCTTTGTTTTAATGAACCATGTACATGTATTCACATAGCCTGAAAGTAATTTAATGAAATATTTTAAGTACTTTTGTGCACCAATTTTCCAGTTACACTAACATGGTAGTGTGAAAAATATTTCCTATTTTGGGGTATTTTAAATGTCAGATTTTAGGATTAGGGATGGTCAATCTGTATTTGCATGTACATATTAATCCTGTTTTGTTAAGTGTAGACCCTGACATTCTAAGAAATATCCAACTACATTGGAAAATTTGAGATAATTTTGGTCTTCTGCCACCTGTATTATTTTCTTTTGTCAACAAAAATGTTCAAGTTATTTTATAAGGTACTGGCAGTGTTTGGATTTTATCTTCTCTTTTCCATTTAATTTGCACTTCTGGATACTTTCTATCCTCAAATTCACAGCCCATAATTCTTTTCCTGTCATGACCATTCCAACACAATAGATTTAGCCTTTCTTAAAATCTAGGTATTATTTTTTTTAATTTCTATGTTATTTAATTCTATATAGCCATCATTTGTTTCTTTGCTACTTTGTAGGTATGGTTTTATTATTTCCATTAAATCAGGTCAAATTTTAAAAAAATGTTCCAAAAGAACATATAGTTCATATTCTATTGATATATTATCCTGTTAAAGACATTTTAAGTCCTCAGTAAACCAACTGGCTTGTTAATATTCAAGGGCCTATTACATACTGTGTTTCAATTGCTTAATTATGATTCCCAAAGTTCAATTATGTCAAAGGCCTAATTTTTCAAGTGGAAGTATTCAATGGTATTGTACAAACCTGATTTGGAGTTCTTTCAGTTACTAGAGGCTATCTTCAAAAGGAATTTGGAGCTGGGCCCTGGTGGCTCACGCCTGTAATCCTAGCTACTCAGGAGGCTGAGATCTGAGGATCAAGATTCAAAGCCAACCCGGGCACTAGAGTCTGTGAAACTCTCATCTCCAGTTAACCACCAGAAAACTGGAAGTGGTACAGTGGCTGAAAGTGTAGGGTGGTAGCTTTGAGCTTAAGAACTCAGGGACAGCATCCAGACTCAGAGTTCAAGCCCCATGACCAACCAAAAAAAAAGGAATTTGGGACTCTTATCTTTCCGTTTTTATTTTTTTTCTGCCCTAGTTTAAGGTGTGTCCACTCACTCCTACATAGATTCTTATGGTAGAGTTGTTACTGGCAGCTGTTCTCAGCAGAAACCTATTTCAGAGCTTGGAGTTTGCAGCTGCACCACTGTAAGCTTTTACATAAGCCTCTTTACTAATAAGTTGTTTGCATGAGATATTTTATTCTAGCTATGGAGAGCAGACTGATCAACTTTTGTGTTTAACCACTTTGTCTGCTTTGCAGAGAAACTTATCCATGCATGGCCTAACAAAACACATTATTGTTCAGTTTGTGTTACAACTTATATTAAACTTTGATCACTAACTTATAATCACTTTTGAGTAGTTATCTTTTTTATAAAGAATTACAAAATAAGCATTGCTCTTGTTATAAATTTTCTATTCAGAGAGTACCCAAGAGGTAAAATATTGGCATGTAAAATTAAAGGAATAAAAAATGCATAAGCTTTTTAATGTATAGATAAAAGGAGAATTCAATATCTTCTTCATAAGGGATTCATTTTCTAAGAAACAGCTTCAATTAAAAGTAGCTGATAAATAAAAACAGAGAATTTTAAAGCATTTTGACAAAAGTTTTAATAATTTAGTAGCATTTTCTTCTCTTCCTTTGAAAGGATGAATACATGTAAAACTAATTTACTTAAATATGATCATGTAGAATTATAGAATTGCTTTTGAAATGATACCTATAGTACTTTATTGAATAAAATCAGGAACTTCAAATAAAATAAAGAAAAATGAAGTCTCAAGTATTATGGAAGAAAATCAGGTAAATTTGCAAGGATATATTCTAATGGTAATAAAGCATTTAGAAAAGATCCCTATAACAACAGAAAATATCAGTTTTATAATTCTAGGAATTTTGTAATTTGAGCAGAAAAATACTTAGAGAATTATTAAAAATGTAGACTCTTAAGCCAAGAAGTAAAGATTTAGATACTCCTACCAACAATTCAAAGAAAGATTTTTGATAATATTTAGTTCAGAAGAAATATTTCCTGGAAAGCCTACATTCTGATACATGGAACAATTGTACAAATGAAGTTAAATACCTAAATGTGCAAGGTAAACGCATTTATCCTTGTATTGTTGATCCAGATCCCAAAAAATATAGGCTGTATAGGTTTTCAACATTTGTAATAACTAGAATATATCTATATATATACAAGCAAATCCAATGAATAGTAAAAGACAAATAATTACAGTCAATAATAATAAACTAAACAGGACTCTAAGCATTCACCCATATGAACAAAGGAGGATATTTTTTCTTTTTTCTTTTTTATTGTCAAGGAAATGTATAGAGGGGTTACAGTTACATTAGCCAGATAGTAGGTGCATTACTTCTCACACAATGATACCCCTTCCAAAGGAGAATATAAATAATAATTATAGCACCGGGAGCATAGCCTAGTGGTAGCGTGCTTGCCTAGCATGCACAAAGGCCTGGCTTTGATTCCCTGGTACCACATACATAGAAAAAGCCAGAAGTGGTGCTGTGGTTCAAGTGGCAGAGCTCTAGCCTTGGACAAAATATGTCCAAGGACAGTGCCCAAGCCCTAAGTTCAAGCCCCAGGAGTGGCAAAATAATAATAATATTTATAGTTATAATAAATACTGTGACCACAGCTGTTTTTCACAAATATTTACTTACAAGTTTTTTTGTCAATATTCTGACTTTCTGCTGACACCTCATTTAATGTGTTAAAAAAACATGTCACAAAATAAGAAAGCACTAATTAAGTTGAATATTTATTATTGGTTGACACATTACTGATAAAGGACAATACCACTTGCATTTAGTATTGTGTTACTGGTTAAGAATCTGCAGGAAACAAAAGAGTAAATAAATGTATTCAAAGAAAGAAAACAAATGAAAAAAGTCTCCTAGTTGTGTTTTCTTAGTCGTCTAGATATACCTGGGGCATAGCACTAGAACATTTGTTATATAAACAAATCTTTTTCTTCAGTTAAAAGAATAGCCACTCTTCTACTATCTTCAAAATGGCCAAACCAATTCACCCAAAGCTCCTCTGAATTTTCTCTCTTAGGGGAGTTTTACATAGGAGTTGCAGAACTCCTAGGGTTTCTCCACCACAATTTCTTATTATCAGGTCATTTCAGCTCTTTGTACTGGCCTCTCTGTGTTGTCAAAGCCTTAAGAAACTGGCATTTTAACATCATCTATTGTCAATGGAAAAAATACAAGTAAAATAACTCAACTTTGATGAACACATTGGCTTGAGCATCCTCCACTGAGTACCTAAGAATACCGCCCTCTGCAGTCGTTAGCACCCGGTTTTGGAGGGAAACAACATCAGTAGTATATTGACATATGTACACATAACCACATACAGATTTAGGCTATTGGATTATTGTAATAAAAGTAATTGTGATTCAGAAGGGTCTTAAAGGAAATATACAAACAATTTTTATGGGATGATTTATATGGTCTACAGTCTACTTCTTGTCATAGTGATGTGACTTTTTGAAAGGAGGTCTTGAAATTTGTCTCTTAGACATATTTTTAAATGAATATTAAGGATCATAAGTTTAGAAATCAAGAATCAAAAGCCAAGCTACATGAGAAATTAATATATCTAATGTGCTCCTCGAGTGCTAGACTTGAGTGCAAAGAGGCTCAGGGACAGTGCTGGCGAAAAACAAAAGAAAGAAAACAGAGACAAATCAAGATGCATTGTTAATATAAATTCTGTGTTAAATGGCAAAATATTCAGTACACAAGCTAAAAATAAGAAAAATGATATAAGAGACACATGATAACATTAAAAAAGATGACATTGATCAAGAGACACTATATTCATAAACTTCTCTATCGCATGTCATCTTCTTTGTACAACTACCTAAAGAAAAAGTGCTGCATAAAACTGCCTTCAGGGTTGGTGCTAACTATATAAATCATATACTAAACACAAATGAATTTCATGCTTATACTTACTTAGAAGACCTTGAGATATCTTATAATGCTTCTACAAATATTTCAAGGAAAGTCCATCTAGTACATCAGTCTTTTAGGACACTCAGCAGATCAGATAAGAAAGAACTTCTCATGGCTACATCATGACCAAAACTGGTTATATTGAAAATAGAGAGGTTACTTAAGTCTGTTAGAGAGAAAAGACAGATTACATACAAGAGAAAATTGTTCAGATTAGTCACAGGTTTCTCAGCAGAAATCTCAGTATCAAGGAGGGTTTGCAAGATATGATGTATTTCAAGCGCTGAAAGTAAATAATTGCCAACCAAGAATATTGTATCCAGTCAAGTTTTTTCATAACTGAAAGGCAAATTAAAACATACAATAGTAAACAAAATTAAAACAATTTATCACCACCAAGCCAGCAGTACAGATGGGACTCAAAGATACACTGCATGCAAAGAAATAATATGAATATGACAAAGGCAAAGAAAACAGTTTAACAGCAAAAGTCACCATAGAGAATATTCAGACTCATGTAAGTGCACAGCACATTGCTGAATGATCAGTGTATCATCAAAGAAGCAAGAAGGGAAACCCAAAGTTCCTAGAATCCAATGTAAATGGACACAAAACACTTTTGGGATAGAACTACAGCAAAGGCAATACTAGGAAGAAAGTACAACAAATTATAAAAATTCAAATTATTATTCTAATATTGCACCTCAGTCTTCTCGAAGAATAAGAACAAACCAAACTCCAAACAAGCAGATAGAATGAAGTAATCGAGATTAGAGCAGAAATAAATGTATTTGAAACTAAAATAACTATGAAAGGAATCACAAAATAAAATGTTGGGTTTTTGAAAAAAATTTACAACATTGATAAACCCTTAGCCAACCTGACCAAAAGAAGATACATCACTCAAATAAACAAAATCAGAGGTGAAAAAAGGACATCATAACAGAATATTCAGAATACTGGAAGGACTACTTTGCAAACCCTTACCCCCAAAACTGGAAAAGCTGAAATTCTTTTAATGCACCATGGATGTACAGCATGAGCTATGAACAAACCACTGTGATTTTGAGCCTCTGAACACTAGGGTTATTAACTAGTTACTGCAGCATAACCTGGCATGTCTGGCTAATGCACCTTGCCAGGATTTGCTGAGTGACAAATGAAGCTGCCTCTCTAATCTGGTGCTCAAAAATGTCCAACAGATGTTTCCAGAGGCATACTCATGTATGTGGTGTGTCCCTAAATGGAGAGCTGACTCCCCATTGTGAGACATTAAGAGAGCAGAAACCTAATCTGACTATGGTATTTCAGAAAGTGGCTTCTGGGAAGTGATTAGATAAGGTAATTATGGTAGAGCCGTTCAATAGTAGTCATTCTGTATGAATAATGGGAGAAGCTAGAAGAAACATGTCATGTGATGCTCTGCAATACTAGCAAGAAAGCCTCTTGCCCTTGAACTTCTAGAACTTCAAGTTAAAATAATTTCCTTCTTAACAGAGTTACTTATCTTCAGATATTTCATTATAGGAATGAAGAATAAATGGTACATTTACATATGAAGGTACTTTACTAGTTCTGGTACTGGTAGCTCCAATCTAAAGGGGAGATACATTCAAAATAAGGGTATAGACCTCTAGAAATAAGGAGAGATTCTTGAAGAAGATAATTTTGGATCTGAGTAGAAAAGACAGAAGATGAATTTAGCATATCTTCTCATGTCCAACAGAGCTGAATCCATCTGACTTTGGAGACATGTCAGAGGAAGCAACTTCACCCAAGGAGTTCCCACAGCAGCACAAAGATCAACAACATAACATCCACCATAAGTATAAATATCAAATATTTTGAACATCCCAGTTTAAAATTATTCTTTAAAAACCCTATTGACCACCACTAGAGGATGCTACAATATCAATTTATTATTCCAAAAAGGTAGCTAAGTGAAAAGTTGGATTATAAGAAAGTGCTGTACATTTATAACAACTTTGCTATATAAATTATAAGAAGATACAAGAAGTTCTTTCTACATAGAAAAATTGAGGTAATAAAGGCATAAGGAAGATAGAGTCATAAACAACAAGTTGAAGCTCCTAATTAAATAATGCATTAATGCAATAATAATTGAGAGCTACTAAAAGTCTTAGGTGGCCAGTGACAACCCAAAATAGATTAGCCATATGACAACACCAAACTCGACTTTTAGAGTATTGAAAAGGAACAATCAAATAAGATATGCCTTCAGATATATTGTAAAATTATATTTTCTAAGTGACAGTAAAAGATGGTGCATTTGGAGTTGCCAAAACATACGTTCTCAGAAGCATCATTTTGAACAATCATCCATGAGAAACCTACAGACTAAGAAATCTACATAAAAGATTATACCAATGGGCCAGGAGTTTGGCCTAGTGGTAGAGTGCTTGCCTAGCATGCACGAAGACCTGGGTTCGATTCCTTGGTACCACATACTTAGAAAAAGCCGGAAGTGGTGCTGAGGCTCAAGTGGTAGATCTCTAGCCTTGAGAAAAATCCAAGGACAATGCTCAGGCCGTGAGCTTAAGCCCAGGACTGGCCAAAAAAAAAAAAAAGAGAGAGAGATTATACCAAGCCAAGTAAATACAAGCAGAAACAAGATTAAACAAAATAAAACATGTATGCATGGAAGAGAGTAGGAAGCATGATTTCATATTACTGATGTCATCTTTTCCATTGCTACACATCACTACCAAGAGAGAGGTAAACATTCCACTTGAGAGAAGAGAGAGAGAAAGATATTCAACTTTGTTTGGATTAGCCCTTCCTCAGTGGAGCTTAGAGCCATGCCAGAACCTAAAATCTCAGTCTCTCAGGTTTTTCCCAGGCCACAGCTTTTAGGTCACTTCTGTGGATTTACACAAATAAGTGGCCTTAGGTTGTATATAATGGAACTTTCATATAATTACCATGATTCCCTCAGCATTAGTCCTGCTTGCTAAAAGAGGGTGGGCTCATATATTCAAAGTATTGAATATAAATCTGTTCATCAAGAATGCTATGCCTATCAAAGATACCATTCAAAAAAATTTAAAGGAGAGAAGCATTCCCAGGAAAAAATAAATTTGGGAAATTCATCCCCAGTAGACTTGCTTTATAAGAAAGGTTGAAAATAATTCTTCAAGTCAAAATAAAAGGATACTAATGGACAGCATGAAAACCTTGACTGTTTGTGATAAATATAACAACATAATTTAAAATATCAAATATGGTAAAGGCAGTAAGATTTAAATGACTATAAGCACAATTATATTTTTATTCAATAAGTTAAAAAATTTCTTTCAATGATCTGTTAAATGTATAGTATATTAAGCCAGATTGGCATCCCTGTGATGAATCCTGTTTTATCACAGTGTATAATTTTTGGATGAGTTACTGAAGTTGATTGGCCAGTATTTTGTTGAGATGTTTTATATTGCTGTTCATCAAAGAAATGGGTCTATAGTTCTCTTTCTTTGATGAGTACCTGTCCGGTTTGGGGATGAGGTTTAAGTTGGATTCATAGAAAGAGTTTATTAGATAACTTTCAGTTTCAATTTCATTGAAGACTTTGAGGAGTATTTGGTGTGAATTCTGCTTTATAGGCCTTATAAAAATTCAGCTGTGAATCTATCAGGTCCTGGGCTTTTCTTGAATGGGACATTTCTTATTGCCATTTCTATTTCATGACTTGAAATGGATCTGGTTAGTTGTTTTAGATCTTGGCTTAGGCTGGGTATATCAATGTTTGCTAGAAATTCATCCATTTCTTCCAGATTCTCAAATTTGTTGGCATAAAGGTTTGAAAAGTATTCTCTTATGATATTCTGGATCTTGATAATTTCTGTCATAATATTTCCATTTTCATCCATGACTTTTGGCTCAACCTGAATCTCTGCCATCTTCTAAGAATGATGTTTCCTCTTTTTTAAATTTTTTTGACCAGTCCTGGTCTTGGGCTCAGGTCCTGAGCACTGTCCTTGGGCTTTCTTAAGGCTAGAGCTCCAACAATTGAACCACAGCACCACTGCTGGCTTTTTTCTATGTATGTGGTACTAAGGAACTGAACCCTGGTCTTCGGGCATGCACTGGGCAAGCACTCTACCACTGGGCCAAACTCCCAGGCCCTGTTTCCTCTTTTAAGCTGATTTTTCTGTCCTCTTTGTCTTAGTAACAGAAAACTAGCTAATATGCTGACCCTAAAAGTATCAGAGAAAAAAGCAGAAATAAAATGGGACAATATCAAACTAAAATGAATGAAACAATCAGCAAAAAAACAGCATATGGTTGGGATAAAATGGTTGGGTCTTGCATCTCAAATGGGAATTCATATTTAAAATACTGAAAATATTAATAAATATCAAAGCTGGATTATACTTGTAATGCTGAGGAAGAAAGTATTGTAGAGGAAGGGTTTTGGAAGGCCAAACTTTCCATCTGATGTGACTTTTCTTCAGTGTATTCTAAAACACATGCCTCGAATATGAGAATTGCTTAGGTAGTTCTGACTTTAATCAATGGGTTAAAATTGCTTTTAACTGTCTCCCACCCATTCTCTGTATAGTTGCTAGATAGTTAAATGTAATTATTACAAGATGTGGTTGAGATAATTAAATGGACGAGGTTTGAAAATTTTTGCCTGAATCTCAGATATCATTCTGTTATTTTATTCTTAGCCAACTTTATTTTTCTTTTGCAAGGTCATTGTGAAGGATTCCACTTATTTCCGAATGTCAGAAGGACCACTGTGTTTTGAGCCAGTTTACAAGGTGCTAGAATGACCTAACTGGATACAACTGAAGGAAGATCTAAGTGTATCATCTCTCATGCAAAGGATCCAAACCAAGGAGGGAAAAATGAGATTAAGGGGAAAGAGAGACATCCTATCTAAAACACAGACTGGTATTTAGAAAGTCTGAATGTATTCTTACATGACTGAAACCACACAGCCTTGCATTAAGAAATTGCAACAACAATCAAAATTAAGCTACAAAATAAGGAGATATTTTCTCCTCTCTGTATCAGTACTTAATGGTAAATTGGAAATGTCATAATTGCCTGGTAAATTGGTTCTCTCTAGACTAGAAAATTGAACCGTGCAGGGATTGGGTCGTTTCTGAATTATCTAGACTGCTACCCACACTAATCATGAATATTTATGAAACTTGAACCTCACTTTGTGCTCTGTAAACACTGCCTGAATTATTCAGGTTGTTTGTCTATACTGTAATAAATGGAAATTTCCCCTTGTACCTTATTTTTAGTATTAAAAAATAAGCACTTCTGTATGATGTTTTGGGTATAAGGACAAAATAAGACAAAACAATCTGCCTTCTACTGTTATAGCATGCCGTTTGCCATGCTTGTATCTTCAAAATGATTTATGTTAAACATATATTTCTGGCTTGATGGTTCAACAGTGTTTAACCTATTGCTATGGTTCACATTAGTTAAGCCTTTAAAACATTTCAATGATTGTATAATTCAATCAGATCGCCTAGCAGGAGATTAATTGGAAACATATGTGACACTGTGGCATCGTAAGCCCCTGCCATAAATGAAGGGGGAAGGATTTCCCTTCTACTGCTCCAGAAAGACTGGCATACCCAGTGGTCAGTGCCATGACACAGTATGCATGGGCCGGTAGCCAGAGTCCTAGACATATTCATTAGGTGAATGTATAGAATTGGGTGGAATATTTTATTACTCATGCAACTGAAAATATAAGACTGACGTCTTCTCACTGTCCTATTCCAGCTGTTGTATGCTTATGTGTTTCTTTCCCTTCAGCACAATGTCTGCCACATGGTTTCAGTTGCAGCTGAAATAGAAAGTGTTTTCTTTTGAAGACTTTCATACGTTTTTGTGTGCAACTTAAAGACAGCTCGTGTTCATGTCACATTGAGGTTTACTGTGCAAAGAAATTGTTTAGATGGGTGGATAATATTGAACTTAAGAATGAGGTTTAGAAGCTGGGTGTGGTGGCTCACATCTGTTATCCTAGCCACTCAGGAGGCTGAGGATTGTGACTCAAAGCCATCCCAGACACTAAAGTCCATAAGACACTTATCTCCAATTAACCACTAGAAAATAGGAAGTGGTGCTGTGGCTCCAGGGATAGTGCTCAGGTATCAATTACACAGGCCTACAGGTCAGGGCACAAAAGTAAGATAAATCAAACAGGAAAGTCACCACAATAAACATCTACTTCAGAGAAGACTCTGAGGCTGAAAGAACAGAGTGGTCAATGAGAGAGGGCAGGCACAGATACTGAAAGATAAAAGTGTCCAGATGATTTCCTAATACACAATGCATCTAGGATGGGGGCAAGATTTCCTCATCATTATAGGCCTTCAACTCTCCTCACAGACTGGAAACCAGTGCACATGTTTGACAAATTCCTAACAGTTTACTAGATCTGTTATTCAAATTTCTTCCTTCTCCTTGCCAAGTGCATAGTATGAGTGAAGTCCCATCCCTTCTGACAACCGAATGGCTGTTTCAAGGGATAATGAGCAAATTTAGACCTTCCTTATCATGTTTGTGTGTACAACAAGCCTTATTTTTTTTTCTACCTTGCTATTGCAATCACCAGAACAAAAAGACTGACTCTCAATAAATGTATTTATTTGGGCCACTGTGGCAATGACACACTTTATGGAAAGGCTTGGAACTGTTCAGTCCTGTAGAGTTCTGAAAACTCATTATGTCTCAGTCACATAAAACTCATCCAGAAACAAGGACATACTAAATCCACTAGCACAACAATGTTCATTGCAGCACTATTTACCATAGCAAAGATATGGAACCAACCTAGATGACCCTCAGTTGATGAATGGATCAACAAGATGTGGTATTTGTACACAATGGAATTCTATGCTGCTGTCAGAAAGAATGCCATTGCCCCATTTGTTAGGAAATGGAAAGACTTAGAAAAGATCATATTAAGTGAAGTAAGCCAGACTCAAAGGAACTTAGGCTCAATGGTTTCCCTCATTTGTCATAATCAGTAGAAAATTGGGCTCTCCTAGCAGAGATTTGCAATAGAGCAAAACCTTGATACTTAAGGCCATATAGTATGACGCTAATTGGAAGGACCTCTAGGATATAGAAACAAAAGCCATATAATGAATGATTGTTGTCCTTAAGGTACTATGTTATCTTTCATCTCTTTTGCTGTCCCTTGGTTATCTCATATTGTTACAGTATCTCACTTTGTTATCTGATATACTGGATTTATTTGTATTTGGTTATTTGAAATTGGATAGGGAAGGGGGGAAAACAAGATGGGGGGTTGGGGGGAGGGTAATGGGGACCAAGACATGTGAAAGGGTATCAATGTATGTGAATTAATGCACCCTCTATCTGGCAAATATCATGTAACCCTTTTATTAATTACAATAAAAAAAAACTCCTGTGAGTTTCCATGCTCAAGTGGCACCCAACATGGGTATTGTTAATGACATTCTTTTTCTCGTTCATTGTCTTCAAATAGGCAACAAATATGTCTCATATTTTCTTGTTTTGGGAGCTGGATTCTTGGTTTCCATGATCTGCTTTTTTTTATCTCAGTGCTGTAATCTAATAGGAATAGTAAGGTTAAAAATTAGGGAGAGAAATGATTTGGAGTCCTTCAGTTTTTATTTCCATTTCTGTAGAAATAGTGATATTTCTGAAAAGAAATCTTTCTGAGGTAAAAGAAATCTAAAACCACACAGCAGTTTTCAGTTTACAATGCACTTCCAAAGTGTGCAATATTCTGAAATCTCTAACATGAGTGAAACATCTTTACTCTGGGCTTATGAAGGTGCCATCAAGAACATGAATAAAGAGAGAGAGAGACAGAGACAGAGACACAGAGAGAGACACAGAGACAGACAGACAGACAGACAGACAGACAGACAGACAGACAGACAGACAGAAAGGAAAGAAGAAACCAGAGAATGAAACTGAGAAGAAACCATCAAACATTGAGCAACAGGCAGGGTTAGAGACAGCCCTTAAGATGGGGACCAAGACATGTGAAAGGGTATCAATGTATGGGAATTAATGCACCATGTATCTGGAAAATATCATGTAACCCTTCTATTAATTACAATAAAAATATATGAAAAAAAAGATTACAACCAGCAAAAACAACAATAACAAAAACCCCCAAAACAAACAAAACAAAAAAAATAAAACACCAAGAAAAACAACTTGGGAACCTCCATAGAATAAGCAGAAAGAGCTAAATTCTGCCAATAAGTCAAATGTGCAGAAAGCAGGAAACTATTATCTCAGTTTTAGTCTGGTGGAGACCCATTTTGGATTTCTAAGTGTAGAGTAATAAATTCATACTCTGTGAAGCAATTATACTTGGTGTTTTTATGGTCACAAATTAATACAAAATTTTTACCCAGGGTAAGTGCAGAAAGATAAGTAAAACATTTTTAGATATATACATGTAGGGAACTTATCTTCTAGTTATACTCTTGTATTACGTACTTGATAAATACTCCATAGAACCAACAAGAACAGGAGAAAGACAAGAAAGAAAGATATCATTAGATTTTATACACAGGACACATAACTTATCTGATAAAAATACCCATGATGATAACTGTTTATCAAACAAAGATAATTATTTATGTTGATTTCTTTTTAAAAATTTTAACTTTATTTTATTGTAAAGTGATATACAGAGAGGTTATAGTTAGATAAATAAGGTAATGAGTACGTATCTTTTTGAACAGTGTTACCCTTCCCTCATTTTCTGTCACTTTCCCTCCCCCGAGGGTCTCCATCCTCCCAGTTATAAAGTCAATTTCCAAATGAAGTGGCTTGTGAGTATCACTCTTGCATTATTTTATTCTTTGTCCTTTGTCTCACCATTTTGCTATTCCCCTTTCTTTCCACAAATCAGATAATTGTATATACAAAACATGGGGTACCAAAACCAAATTTCACTGATAAAATATTTTATAAACTATTAATATCAATAATATTTTCAGAAATGAATATATTCATTATTTTGTGCACAAAGCAATGATAAATCTCATAAAGTCACAAACACACAAGCTAAATTACAGATAGGAGAAATTATTTAAATAAAATTATAATTATAAAATCAACAAAATGCTTAAAGAATGAAGTTTATTTTACATAAGATTCAAATAGGTATTTTAATACATTATATGTAGTATCTTATAAAATGAGGCAAAGATTGGCATGCATTTGGTGGGTGCTGGTGGCTCATGCCTGTAATCCTAGCTATTTAGGGCTGATCTGAGAATTTTGATTTGAAATTGAGCTCCAACTAATCACCAAAAAGCTACCAGTAGAACTGTGGGTCTTATGGAAAAACACTAGCCCTGAGCAAAAGAAACTCAGGGACTGTGCCCAGATCCTGAGTTCAATCCCCAGGATTGGAATGTGTGTGTGTGTGTGTGTGCACGTGCACACCTCTACCCCCACCCACACCATCATCTAGAAGTTGTATTAAAATGGCAAACTGAAAATATTGACTTCCTTATTCTTTAAAAATTTCAAGGAAGAACATGTCTCATTTCAAGTAATTGCTGAATATAAATCCAGTTCTTTACTCTAGGACATTTACTGGTTTTGATGATGAGAGCCAGCCATTGTTTATTGTCAGAAAACATCTAACCTATAGCTTCATCTCTCACCTTGTACTGAGAATTGACTAGAGGCACAATGAAAAAGAACACTAAAGCACCAGCTGTGAACCTATATATCAGCTCTTTGGCCTGTGACCGTGGGCAAAACTCTCCACCTCACTAGGCCTCTCTTTTTATCAATAACTGTATGTCATTCAACATAATGGGAATGAAATAACAAGCATAGTCTGACTACATATCCCAAAAAGAACAGAATGCACACATCATTGGAGCCTATATCCTAAATCCAACACAGGAGAAAGCCGTTCTTATTCAAATTCTCTTTTAGCTTAACCTCCATAGCTTTTCTCTATCTCTAGACACTCAGCTTTGCGTACAGAATAACTCTACTAGAAAGCTCATGAATGGAAGACTTCTTATCATCTTGGAGGACCTAGGAGACCAGGAAACAAATTCAATCTCCCCAACTGTTGTAGGCTTTATTCTCCTTATAGTAACATTTTTTCCCATTCATTTTTCATTCTCTTTGATAAAGAAGATGAAACAAAAAAATGGGCTAGCTAACTTTAAATTTCTTAGTCCCTGTCAGGATCTATCATTCCCAGAAATAACTATTGAGGTGTACAATCGTCTCTATTAATTTTGGCTCATTATTTTACTAAGGTTTTCATCAGGTTAACAATTACCTGAGATAATTAAGCAAACAGTAAAGGTTTATTTTAAAGGTTGAAGTTGAAAAGCAAGTGTTTCTGGTTGTTTAGGGACTAGGGGAAAGCAGTACATTATGGCAGCGGTATGTGGTAGAACACAGATGCTCACCTCATGGCTGGGTCACAAAAGAGAGAACTAGTCTAGAGTGCCACAATAGTTTCCTTCTGGGGTTCCCTGATAACCTGAGAACTTCACACTAGGCCATACATACCTCTAGTGATTCCCCTACCTCTTAATACTACCATCCTAGAGCCAAGACTTCAACATATGGCTGTAAACTGTGTGTAAATACATATTTCTCTTTCTTTTGATTTCTGACTATAAGACAGAAATAATAGCTTTACTGTTTTTATCTGAAAATATTTAGCTTGCTTTAACCATAGAATAGAAATAAGCATTTATTGACTAATTTACTTGTTTTCTTTGATCTTTCATTGGGGGGTTCTGGAGGTTGAATTCCAGTCTTGGATTTGGTAGGAAGGCACTCTACCACTTGAACCACCAGTCATTTTTGTTTTAGTTATGTTGCAATAAGCATCTGCATTGTTATCAGGCTGACCACGATTGCAATCTGTCTTGTTTATGCTTTTCGAACAGTTGGGCTGGCAGGCATGTTACTATTGCTTCCAGAAAGCAGACTGGTCTTGAGCGGAGGTTCTTGCTTCCTGAGTTGCTGGAATTATCAATGTAAATCATCACATCGTGCTCACAGTCTCCTAATCCTTAAGGTTTCTTGAGTTGCTATTTTTCCCGTAAATTCTAGAGACTTGCTTTTTGTAGCAATGCTATTGTTCTAGCATCTGTTTGTAATTTAAATACTTAGAAACTTCCTACAGAACTGACTTCTTTTGAAAAACAGCCAGTTTATGTATAATTATATGGCATGAGTAAATTTCTTACTCAAAACACCAACCATACACTATCAACAACTGTTTAACTAATTGACTTATTGCATAGAGCCCAGAGACTTATTTGTGAAAAGCTATGATTATTCTAATTGTACTTTGCTTATTTCCCTTATTTGTGAATAAGTTTTATTTTTGTTATAGGGGGTCATTCAATATTTATTAAGCAAGTTATTATTTGAAGCTACACAACACTTTGCAAATTCTGGCGGGAGAAACTTATCTAACTTGCTGAACATTACAATAATTATCATATTCAAGAATCTGAAAGCAATAAGAGCTAGTGATGAAATTGTTGAAATCACCACGGAGAACAACCCATTGAACACAAATGGACAGGTTGTTCATGACACTTGCTACTTAACTGTCCAAAGGGATTCACATTCTTACAACTTCCCTATTTATGTCTCTGAAAAAGAAAATTTACATACCACATTCTTTCTTACATATCTTTGTTGCTACTTTCTGCGGAAATATCCACCTTTTCTTCCAAAAAATATTTTGGAATGGGTGTGAGTCAAAGATAAAAGCTTTGAAACTGATAATGGTGAGGAAAAGGTAAATTGAATGTGGTCAGACAGCATTTTTCATAGCAGACCTTGAGCATGCAATCACATGCCTGTAAATTACAAGGAAGGATGAGCCTTCTATATTCCTTCAAAAAATGTAACGACAGATTTTTATTACTAAGTGATACTGGTGTGTAGAGGATGCACTGAAGAAATCCTCATGTGTAACAACCAAAATCAACATCTTTTCTTTTAAAAAAATTCTTTAAAAATACCCTTAGCTAATTTTGATTATGTTGTAAAAATTAAGTGCCTGTGATTGTATATATAGATTTCCTTCTTGAATATTTGTTTAACATGTCATTTGAAATATGGTGTAAAAATCAATGATAATAAATTCTTTAATTTAAAAAATATCTTTATGTAGTTATACAAAGGAGTCACCATTTAACAAATCAGTGTAGGAATGCAATGAATCTTGCTGAATATTACCATTGTCAACATTCTCATCCATCCCATCTTGTCCCTCACAATATAGCATATACTCCTCTTCTCTTCATTTGTCTATCCCTTTCTATCTTGTTTTCTTTTTAATTTTTTTGCCAGTCCTGGGACTTGATCTCAGATTCTCAGCACTGTCCTTGAGCTTTCTCAAGGGTAGAGCTCTGTCACTTTATCCACCAGCACCACTTCTGGCTTTTTCTATGACTGTGGTACAGAAGAAGTGAACCAGGGTCTTTGTGCATGCTAGGCAAGCACTCTACCAAATGAGTGAATAACTCGTTTGTTTTTACTTTTCTAAATTGGGTGCCTGTTGACCTACTAAGATGATTGTTTGGGAGCCAACACTTATGAGAGGCTGGTCTTTATTTCATGTTCTACCTGAATCCAATGTAGCCTTTTATGAATATAGCCGTTATTTTGTTCAAGAATGAGTAAATAAAGAGTTGACTGAATAAAGTTCAAGGTTCTGCTCATAGCTAGGGAGAAGAAAATCTTTTTTTCTAGAGACATCAGGAAATTCAAGAGTTCCTAACAAATGTCAAAAATTGAATTATTTTGATTTTCTTTCTTATCAGAAGACACTCCTTCTTTGTTATTTTGTATGGATGGTTTGTTTCTTCTTGCTAGAGAAGAAGCAAATAAAAAAAGGAAAGAAAAATCTTGGGCATACGAGGGAAGAGATAAGATTCACAAATTTCAATATGAAAAAAATTCCCAGACATTTCTTATGTGTCCTCTAATTCCCAGTATTTTTAGTAGTCTCAGTTCTTTACTATCATGAAAGATGCCTCACTTTTGTAAATCTACTAACACAATTGACTAGAGACAGACTTGGGACCTATTTGTTAATTCTGTCTACATATCTGCATCATTAAAAGTAGTAATAAAATTTAGTCCTCATCTGCCAATATATTACTTGGATAATGCATTCATAAAAATATATCATAACACAGGTTCTTATGAAGGAAGTACTGACCTGCTGTGTCAGGTGCTGAACATTATAGAGCATTACCTCTCTTGCTCTTAGTGACCTATGGCAGCCTGAAGCATTCTGAGAGTCAGATTCCTTCATTACCTTTGGAAGTTTTTCAAGTGAGATATTATGACTGAATGAGTAAGTCCTCTTTATTGGGGAATAGACTCACTTATGTTTTCAAACTGAGTACACTGTTATTAAAAATGTGAGGAAGTTGAAGCTTTCCTTTATGACTATAGCACACAGTAAAAAGTTGGATAAACTGAGCACCTGGCAAGGTAGGGTTGCCCTTCTTACCATCTGTGTATCAGTGCTTGGATAACCCAATGAGAGGCTCATGCTCATGAACACTGAAAAGGAGGCTCACATCAGGTTTCAGCACATACCTAAAAGAAGCACAGAACTTTGCCGGTCATGGTCATGTGACTATCCTTCTTTCCAAATTCATCCTGATTAGTGCTGTTTTAATTTTCAACCACTCTTAACCATGGTACATGGCTACAAATGAATTATGGTTTCTTTTCATTTTAAAATGAACCTTTCATATGTGTGTGTTTTTTTAAATCAGCCTCTAGTGTGATCTCAAAGATCAAGGCAGAACCCCACACTCCCCCCTAGTGATCAAAGTTTGATGACCTCCAAACAACAGAAAACACAATAAGTGGACTTTAGATCACAAGAACAAAAAAATGCCCAGAAGCTACACAAGTCACTGCTGGTGTTCTTTACTTAGGATCCTTTTTATGATAGAAGAATAAAGCGCAAGCTGTCAAGAGGCACCAATTTCCAATTCCTTGGTTTGCAGCCTCCGTCTGAGTAACCAAACAAATAGGTTATATCTATACTCAAGAGAAAAGATATAAGACCCTACAGGGATGGGGGTAAGCCTCAAGGAATAAGTTTTGAAGAACAAAAATAAAACAACAGGTCAGAAGCCAGAGATTCAAACTTGGTATTAATAATATGGAGCTTGCAGGATTCAGCATGCATTGAAGGATTTCTAGATCCAGAGAAAAAACAGTTTTTAACAACTATCTGTTTTGGTAATAGAGATTTTTTAAAATAAGAAACTGATGTATGATAGATTATTGATGCTTCTCTATTCTCATACTTTAAAAAAAGTTTGTATCACATTTCCAAAATAATCTGACAACTGCAGGTCTCTTAAAATATATAAATATAGTCTGCAAAGTTTTTTTTAATTCACTAACTCAATATCTACTATTTTAGAATTATTGCTTGCATTTAATGTTTATAACACAATATATCTCTGCCTGAAAGTACCAATGCAGAGAAATTCTTTATTTTTCCAAACAAAATGGTTTTCTACAACGAATGCTTAAATTGTTGCTACTGAATAACAGAACACGTCATTCGCTTCTTTTCATAGCAGTGTGTGTCTTCACTAAAACTTTTTACACATGGTTTCAATCATCACCAACATCATTACTTACTCTTTGTAAAGGTTAACTGATGTCAGAATATTTAAGATCAGGCAGGCATAGAAACTAGAATACATTCTGTGGTTCCCTCTCTTCTGGTCAATCTTGCACAATTCGAACACTGTCACCTCAATGCAGGTCATATACCTTAATATTATGTAAAATTCATATACCATCTATATTACGTAAAAAATAAATTACAAAAGCAGCTGACATATCTATCCTTTGTCCCCCTAACAGCCCTACGAAAGGCAGGAAAGTGAATCACACTTTCCCAATTTATTTGCATTGTCCTCCCTCTATATCCGGAATGCTAGTTTTGATTATTTTTCATTTTTTTTGTCAGTCATGGGGCTTGAACTCAGGGTCTGGGTTCTGTCCTTGAGCTTTTTTGCTTAAGAAAAGTGTTCTACCACTTTGTGCCACTGCTCCACTTGAGGTTTTCTAGGTGGCTAATTGGAGATAAGAGTCTCATGGTCTTTTCTGCCAGAGATGGCTTTGAACCACAAATCTCAGCCTCTTGAGTGGCTAGGGTTACACGTATGAGGCACCAGTGCCTGGCTATTGCTTATTCTTTAAGACATCTTTTTCTAAGACCCATCAATCTCCTGCATTGTCAATGTCAGACTTTGCATATGCAACCTCAAGGGCACTTATCACAAGTGGCTTCTAGATGAGTTATCTATGGAGAATTTTTGCTCTAGTGCATAATGAATGTCTGGGTGCAAGATTTCCCATATTGCTCATCTTGATATTCTTCATATACCTTGTCATGCTGAATTCCAACAATTATTTATTCAATTTAACTGTATAGGAAATATTTATTTTTTAGAAGGTAATAATGGGTTGAATATGATCAAAGAACAGTATATACATGCTTAAGGAGGGGAGGGTGAGAAAGTTTTCATTATATTCATAAACTGCTTTGTTGAATGATAACTCCTTTGTACAACTACCTAAAGATAACTGAAAAACTGTGGTAATGAAGGCTATCACTTGTACTTATACAATAAGTATATTCTAATATACAAAAATATTCATTTTGCTGGTCTCAGAATATTACCAAATGAATTTCCAAATACTCTTCAAAATATCAGTTCAAACTTTTACAGTGATCATTTTTAAATAATTATTAATTTAAGCAATATAAAAGCAAATTCTCTTCTAGGTGTCAATGATCAGAAAGAAAGAACCATGTTTTTAGTCCTCTTTAGAAAAATCATAGAAAAATGAAAAAATGAATCCCTCTAAAGAAATAATATAACCTAGAGGGAAATGAGAACAAACATAAGAAAAGGTATCAATGTATGAGAAGTAACGCATCTTCTATCTGGCGAATATAACTGTAACCCCCTATACCTTAAAATAAAAAAAGAAATAATATAACCTAAACTAGTGTTTTGTTTCCTTTTTTTTGCGAGGGGGAGGGTTGGTCTTGGGCCTTGAATTCAGGGCCTGGGAGCTGTCTTTGAGCCTCTTTGTGCTCAAGGCCAGTGCTCTCCAACTAGACCCCCAGTGCCACTTCTGGATTTTTCTGAATAGTTTATTGGAGCTAAGAGTCTCAGGGACTCTCTTGCCAGGGCTGGGTTTGAATCATGATCCTCAGATCTCAACTTCCTGAGTAGCTAGAATAACAGACTTAAGATACCAGCTCCAGGTTACATTTTTTTAAATGAAAAAAGGGTGAAAAGTATATTAGTTAAGTACTTGATATAGTCCTGTTTTAGAATTAAAGAGTTTTGAGAT
This sequence comes from Megascapheus bottae, assembly GCF_031878675.1. Classification (NCBI taxonomy): domain Eukaryota; kingdom Metazoa; phylum Chordata; class Mammalia; order Rodentia; family Geomyidae; genus Megascapheus; species Megascapheus bottae. The sequence continues at coordinate 21,810,057 of NC_143519.1, forward strand.
GATTCTATATAAATTGGACATTATTCTTGCTGTTTTATCCTTTTATGAGTGTCCTTGTGCACACACTGAAATATTCAAGATGCTAATGCCATGCCACTAAAATGAAAATGCTTCCAGAGAGCAATTCCTCAGTCTGCACTCTTCCCACAGAAAACTCCTCTTTGCACCCTGAACTAATGAGTGCCTTGTGTATGAAGGTAGAACACTGACTAATACTTGTGATTATTTCACATCAGGCAACATGTAGCTAGAAGTGAGAGCTGCATCCATTTTTCAGCCTCTGCTCTATAGTAATATTTACAAAAGTCTCATAGGAATGATGAGAATTATAGGCAGAATCTTGTAAAAATACAAATTGATAATTAGTGCTGAATTGTGAAAATGGCACCCATCAATACACAGAGATGAACCAAACTGATTATAAAGGTAAAGTGAATATTCGTCTTGTAGAATAAATCCTTTGCTTGAGATCAGACAAATGGACATTCCCCCTTATATCTTTAATGGTTATAGCATCATTCCCTTTCTGACACATGGCATTGTGTATGGGTGGATGCTTGAAAATTTTTTTCAATGTGTCTTCTTAATTCTCATTTTAAAGCAGCATGGTCTATTGAAGGTACGTTTTTATCTTGTTCGGTATTTCTGTGGGTACTAGTCATCTTTCCATGTAAAGGAGAAAATACTGTTTGAATATGTTTATGACCTTGTGCTCCTCACTCATTCTGCTTCCATGTCCTTACTTGTGTACAAACAAATAGTGAGTATCTCTTTGTCTACTTGGAAACTCAAACAGTAACATACTTCAAATTTAAAGGCTGAGTTCCCATGGGATTTCTGCCCATGGTGAATATCCTTGCCAACAATGCATCATGATTCTGAAAGCAGGTTTTCCCTGCATCGCACTAGTGCTCAAAGAAGACTACCGTGGCCGCGCTGTCACTCAACATGCCACTTCTATCTAATGTTCTACTGCTAGGTAAGCCTTACTAGAAAAAAACCACACATTAATGTGTTGCCCTAAGCCCTTAAATAAGGGGCAAGTCCTTCTGAAAAAGCCACAAAATGGCACATATACCCTTAAACTAAAAACTGCAATAAATAGGAACTAAAACATAATAGATTACTTTTTTATATGATTTCTCTAAATTCTTTTGGTATACTTCTTTTTTGTTGTTTGTTCTCAATACTGGAGAATGAACTCAAAGCTTTAGCAAGTATTCTACTATTTGAGACATGCCCCCAACTCTTTCGTGCTCATTTTTGAGATAGGACCTCTTCTTTAACTTTGCTCAGACAGGTCTTCAGCTTGAGGTAGGCATTCTCCTGCCTCCTAAGTAGCTGGGGTTAGAAGTCCATTATTATACCCAGAGGGATCTTGTTCTTAATTGATTTGCATGAGAAGGAGTAGCTAAGAAAAGCTAAGGACAGTAGTAGTAGAGTGAGCGTGTGTGAGCATACCAGCAGGTTCTGAGGGATTGAGGTAGTCTTCACTGTCAGGTATAGAGCTTGAAATCTATATTTTCTGCAAGTAAATTACCCACTGGGATGAAGAAGAATTTTGTATATTGTAGATATTGTAATATCTTCATGACCACAAGATAAACAGTGGCATAAAGGCACTTCCTACCCATTTTATAATATGTCTTTATTTCCTTGAGTTTTTATGATGAAGTTAACACTGTGTAGTAAATTGGGTAATTGTATACCATCACAAAAAAATAAACACCTCTTTTTTGTTTGTTTGTTTTTGTTCCAGACCTGGGGCTTGAACTCAGAGCCTGGATGCTGTTACTGAGATTATTTTTTTTTTCCTCAAGTAAGTGCTACATCACTGACCCACCTCGTTGCTTCCATCTTTTTGCTGGCTATTTGAAGGTAAGAGTCTCGCTGCCTTCTTGCTCAAGCTGACTTTGAGCCAAGATCCTCAGATTTCTGCTGCGTGAGTAGCTGGGATGACAAGTATAAGTCACTGGAGCTCAGCCAAAACTCCCTTTTCCTGTGCCCTTTTAAGTACAGTATTTTGTTACAGGTAAATTTTTCTTGTTTTTGACTATTCTACCTAGACAACTTGGAGTAGATATAATCTTTAAGATTCATGTGAAATAGTAGACTTTGTACATTGCTTATCTAGTCAAAGTTTTAATTCATGAGGATTCATTGGAAATATTCTTATCTCTTTTTTTTTGCCACTGCTAGGCTTGAACTCAGGGCCTGAGCACTGTCCTTGAGCTTTCTCAAAGCTAGTCCTCCACCACTTTAGCCACAGCACCACTTCTGTCTTTTTCTGTGCATGTGGTACTGAGGAATCAAACCCAGTGCTTCATGCATGCCAGGCAAGCAATCTACCTCTAGGCAAGACTCCTGCCTGCATTGTGGCTTTATTCGATGACTTTCAAAATCATTGAATTATATACTCCCCTGCATATTTTTCTTTCTGTTTGATTACCCTTTATAACCTGTTCCATGGACTTTAAAGAAAAATTGCCAGTCCCAGGGCTTGAACTCAGGGACCGAGCACTATCCCTTAGCTTATTCACTAAAGGCCAATGCTTTACTACACGAGCCATAGCTCTACTTCCAGCATCTTTTGGTCATTAGTTGGAGATAAGAGTCTCACAGAGTTTCTTGCTTGGGCTGGCTTTGAACCATAGTTCTCAGACTTCAGTCTCCTAACTTACTAGTATTATAGGCATGATCTAACATGAACTCTTAGTCCAACAATGTCTATATGTTTACCACATCTAGGCTCATATTAGACTTCCTTTGACATTTTTACTTTGTTTTCACATCTTTGGCAATTTTTTTTTCTTTTGAGGGCACTAAGAACTGAACTTGGTGCTTTCTAGATAGGGAGTCTATCATGGGATCCATTTCTCCAGCCTCTTTTTGTCTTGATTATTTTCAAGATATGATCTCCTTCTGTAACGAGGCCTTCCTAGGATGCAGTCTTGCTTGCATTTCCCCTTGTTGTTGGGAATGGCAGGAGTATACTAACATGCCTAATCCATTTGTTGAGATAGAGTCTCAAGAATTTTATGATTGACTAGGCATTTGAGCCTTGATCTCTAATCTCTATTTTCAAAGACTTGCAAACTTAAGCCACTGTGTTGGACTCATGGTTACAATTTTTAAAAGGCAACTAGCTCCTCTTGTTTAATAGTAGAATCGAAACTGCCTTGTTGAGCAAATGAATGCTAAAGATGTGAGTTAGTAAAAGAATGTTTAAAATACTGCCTCAAAATTTACTCCATGATTTATGATTTGATACTATCTAAACAGAGTCAAGGACTCAATTCTATTTTATACATATGTAATTTTTACCCAATTTCCTACTACATTTATTAATGAATTCAATATACATTTATTATTAAGCAACTACTGTGTGCTGGGTATATTGTTACACTCAATTAATGAGGCACAATCCTTGACCTCATTTAGAGTGAATTTTGTACTTCTTTCTCAGTAAAGAATGAATCATGATCATTCTCATCAAAGGAAAGACCAAGGTAAGTGAATGGAAATGGCTTTCAAATATTGGTTTTGCTGTATTTTTAATATCAAATATAATCAATTTATGAATGTAACTATATACACAAATACCTTTGAATTTCCTGCTCAGAAAAATGTTAACTTGGGACATACTCTCTTTTTTTCCTTTTGAAGAAAAATAAAAGGGTTTTCTGCAGAATATGTTGAATTTGAAATTATCTATATGTGAGTAAGGATTTAGTGAACCACAAATAGTATTAATTCAAACACTGCCTTTTCCTCTTCGCTTGTTAATTATGTTTGGCATACTACCACTTAAGTAGATCCTCTGTTCTGGCATTCTGTTGGTTATTTTGAGAGTGGAATACCAGAGTTTTCTCCCTAGCCTAGCTTAGAACTGTAATCCTTCAGAGCTCAACCTCCTACATAGATAGCTAGGATTACATCCATGAGCCACAAATACCCTTGCTTGCCTTTGTACATTTCTATTCCAATATATGGGTGAGGCTCATGCCAAACTTTTATGACTGTATCCTCTAATTTCTGCTACAGGACCTGAACAAATGAATGTCTTTCCTATTTTTCTTCCACATTTTCATTAAGAGGGCAAAACAACCTACAGTTTGGACAAAAGATACTTGAAGCAGGTGCCAAACAAAATCAAAGTGGCTTGTTCATCTATCATTAATTTTTTAATCAGTCACTTTTGTGTTGACTATATTAATTATTCATAAAAATCTGATGTTTAAACAGTGACAACTAAATGAAGTCATTTTCTAATAATTAATGGACTATGTTGTAACAACAAAATAATGAGACCTATAGTAAAAGGATCTGAGCTCATTTTTGATTTTTCCCTTCAATAGCTCCTCTGGTTGTGATGTGCACACAGATACACTCGAAGGCCCTATAGAGATTTTATTACCTATGGACTAACGATACTTCGGTTGTCTTCCTCCCGGAATATACTGTTCAACACTCAATCTGTCAATAGTCTTGCAGATTTACCTTTTCCCTTTCTTTATCTATTATTAACTGATACTAGCCAAAGAATCGATAAATAATGCCACTTATTTTGTTTGTAGGAAATCTTCTGGGATGCTATCTGTGCTAAAATGACTGAAGTAATAATTGAACTTACCCACCTCTCCATTGGAACATGGTAGGTATGGCAGAGCACTAGCACGTTAGTCACCCCAAATTCAGGCTGATAAATGAAGAAAGCAAAAATGGCATGGAAGAATACACTGATACAAGTTGGAATATTTAGAAGATACCATTCTTTTTAAGCATGTCGAGGTATCTGTAGTAATTGTAAACTCAGCTCGTACAACCACTTTCTCTTCTCCTTACATCCAAGATAAGAGCCTACCCTGAGGGAACTGAGCACCCATGCCAGGAAGAAGAGCGCCACCTGCTGCAGCTTTACCAGAGCCCTTTCTCCAGTGTGAAATTTGCCTGGGAACGAGATGACCCATTGTTTATTGCAATAGCTAAGTTCTGTCTTGCCAACAGACTGACTATTGTCATTCCAGAAAATACATGACTCTTGCAAAAAATAGCCCATGGCAAAATCAGTAACATCAAATCATTCAACATATATGTTTTCCAATAAAACATTATATATAATATATAGTTACATATAAATGAATGGATGCAGGTAAATACACATATAAACATAGATAGTTTGCTCAACCTGGAGCACTAGGTTTGTCATCCCATATTTCTAACATACACGAATTTATTTCTCTTCCAGTCTGAATGCCTTTACCATGTAACATTTTTTTTTGTCTTCCTCCCATAACAAAGACAAAACTTCTCATTGAGCTGAAGTTAGTTTCAGGTATTTTGGTGATTCAGTTTTCAACTTTGGAGTACTGGAGTCTAGTGAAACTTAAAGATGTTATTTTCTTGGGATATCAATAGGAGACATTGTAAAGTAAACTCAAATTGCCACTATCTCCTCCTCCTCCTCCTCCTCCTCCTCCTCCTCCTCCTCCTCCTCCTCCTCCTCCTCCTCCTCCTCCTCCTTCTCCTCCTCCTCCTCTTCCTCCTCCTCTTCCTTCTCCTTCTCTTCCTCTTTTCCACCTGGAGCCTTATACAGAAAATCTACCATTGCACAGCCTGAAGGAGATGTTCTTTCCCAGTGAAAAGCTGTAGATGAAGGCAGAGGTTAATTGGATATTAGCAAACACCTCAAAATGATGTTTTGACTTCAATTTGGACTTCCAAAGGAAAAGAGGCCAGTGTCAAATTCCTTTTGTGAAAGATTAATGTTTGGGTTAAGAAATATAACATTGAGGTATTTCTCAATACATAAAGCTTTAAGAATGAAATTACCCAAAAAAGTTAAAATAGCAGTTACACTCTGCTTAGGGAAAATTTCATAATAGTCTCACCCATGAAATTAAGAGAAGGAAAAAAAAAGAATGTAAAATTTTACTCTTCATTTTACACTGCATTATATCCCTTCAGAATATGGTACTTCTATACTTTTTATCTGACTTATAAATCTGTACCCCTCTGTATATTACCTTTATAAAATACTTTAAAAAGAATAGGGTATTTTTTCTAAAGAATAGGATTCAAAATAAAAATCAACCATTAGTAAGTCAAGTGTTAATATTTCCATAGTGGTTTTGATTATATTTTCTCCAGCTGCAACTTCAGATAGGCTTATATTTTAACCTCTTGATTCTTGTGGCAAAAATCTAAAAATAATAAAATTTGGTGACATCATTCACATTATGCTGCTAATAGTTACACAAAATATCTTTGTTTAGGGACCTAATAAAATTGGTCATATAAAGAGGAAATGAGATTTTTAATGCAAAATGAAGCTGACAGTACTCTTCTATTACTAGGGTCTTATTAGGGAAAAATTCTCTGACATCTGTTTATCCCCTGCAGCCAACCTTGTATTCAGAATACAGTAATTGATTCACAGCATCCACTGGGGATCTAACTGGCTCACTTTTCCACACCGCACTACACAGGTATCTCTGCAGCTAATTCTGAATGTACATCGACATCGTTATCTCCTGGTGAACTGTGACCCTAAACACTTTGGAGGCCCAGATGAAAGTGCTTCCTCCACCCTCCAGTGCTAGGGGTAGAGCCGATTCTGCAGCATGGCAATTCACACAGGACATCCAATCAGAACCATCCCCTTTGAAGCCCTTCTCAGCTGGGAGACCATGAATGATTCATAGCTTCTCTACACAGACTAAAGAGGGAAGAGCAAAGCTAGTGTGTATTATTCAGGACTGCATCCTCAATAAGTCTCCATGTTCAGCAAATTGCTACAATGTTTTTTTTTTTTTTTGCTTAGTCCTAACTTCCATACAACATCTCTTTTGTGTACAAGTTTTAACAAAGAAAGGTCGTCTGTTTAAGCAAACTTGTTGATTGGGTGACTACTCTCTCTGTAATGAATGTTAGTATAGTCACGGAGTTTAATGGGAAGGAAGAGCACCCGGCAGGGAACAGGGTTTCCAAGGAGGATTCAAAGTCCCAACTTCACAGTTAACTTGCAAAAAGGATGTCATGACTGCATTCCATGGTTGTTGTGGTTTTTTTCATTATTAGGGTCAAAAAATAATTTCAGTGTACTCATGTGCAAACTCTCCTTTCCAAACAGTGCATAAACCAAATAAAATATTTGAACCTTTAGAAAGTACTCTTTGCAAGCTAGGACCTGTATGCTGTCTGAAAGGCCTAGTGTAAGGTATAAGGGATTCTCTTTCAGACCATACAGGGTGAACATGATGATAACGATTACTAAGCAACTTCCCTATTCCAGGGTTCTGCAGACACAATAACTGGATATTACCCCCCAAAGAATCATCACTTCTGGAAAGCTTCATTATTAAGCAAGTGGGATTTTCCTTGTGTCATCATTCACAGAGAGTTTATCTTCCAAGCTGAAATATAAGCACCAGGAAGGGAAAAAAACCCACAAAAATCTTTGTTTTAGAAATATCACTTTTCCTTTAACTGGTAACCAAATCCATGGATCTGATTGAGGTTGGACCTCAGTATATTAAAGATCCTTTTAGCAATCCCAATTTAAATATTATTCTAAGCAGCTCTGCTTTCTTCTTTCATTTATATGCACATATGGTCATATATATGTATTTACATATATGACTTCCTAGAATAGTCCTAAAATACATACATACATACATGCATGCATACATACATACATACACACATGCCAAGAGTTTTTAAAAATAAATTTAACTACAGTTCCACAGATTTGTATTTGGAAAGATATTGTTCTACTCTGGTAATTGGAAGAGAAAAGAAGGACTAAATTAACATTTCCTAAATAAACAGTAAGAATGACTAAAAAAGGAAAAGTGCATTAAAAATTACTTATTTTCAGGCAATGTTTTTTTTTCTTTTATTTTCTCCAAAATGTTGCTTTCAAAACATTCATCCACTTTCCATCACCTTGCATTATTTTTCCCTTTGGCCTAGGCTCCCATGTGGGCTACCTGATTTGCTCATTGCTAGAGCTGATTGACAGGTATGGTGACCAAAATGCAAATGATATGCAAATAGACATATTAGGGCAGTTCTTTGTAAATAGAATTGCTGCTTATGTACATATGGTCCTTTATAACAATGGACTTTTATAACTGAGGACCCTTTTCTACAAACCATAAAACACTCAAGCAGTTTTAACTATAGTATCTGAAAGCACAACACACCAAAAATACATACTTGGATATGAAGGAACTGAGAAGCCTTAGCTTACATATCTCTTTATAGTTAAATCATTTTAAACATTTTGACTTCTCTTATAATGGCTGGCTGTGAATTTGTGTGTGCTTATATATTTGGTGTGTGCAAGTATGTGTGTTTGTAATGTTTATGACACTATCATAAGCTCTGGTCATAAAGGTAAGGTTGCTAGGATAAAGTTACATCTCTGTAAGAACCACTTAATTTTGATAATAGCATCTTTTATTCTGATTGTTATTTATTTACATCTTTTGTTTTTCTAAGAATTAATTTTTCTGTTAGTTTTAAAAGCATTAATGATTGACAGAGCTACATTTATGATACTTTAATAGCTATAATACAGTCCCTTTCTGATCATTTAAATATCTGTGTCACCTCGGTATTGTTGTGCATTTTCTTTTCCTACAATTGAGTTTTTTTTCTCTTTCTTCCTGTTTTACAGTTGGACACTGTGTGCTGGATGCCTTGGGTATCACTGAATAGTGATCTGAATCCTGTTTAATATTACAAGGAGTATATATAGCATTGTTTTAACAGATTGATACAGTGGCAAAGTAAAGAAGAATACCTACAGACCAGTAAGGCAGATAGATTTGGTTGGCTTTGTGCTCTAAATTCTACCTGCCATTTGGAAGGATTCCAGTTTTCAGTTTTCAAGACCTTTGCAGAGTTATTTGCATCTGGCTGCATGTGTATCCTAGTCTGGGATCGGAGAGTGGTTTAGTTCAGATCTCAAAATTTTCACTGTGATGAATAAAATCAGTCCTACCTATATGAGCTCAGCTTCCATCTATGTGTAAATGACTTTGTAGAAACACTTTCCCAATGGGTCTCTGCAATATCTTCTCCAGTTGCTGGGATTCATCATTTTAGTCTTCTTTCCCCTACCTACAGGGGTACAGACTTATACCTATCTGATTCCAAGTGACAGGAAGATATGGGGAAAAGTTGGGTCCTTTCCTCTTGCACTCATAAGCTCCCCCCTAATCTAGACTAAGCCTCCCTTCTTGTGATGTTTTCCACCTTTAGCCTCCTCCTATGACTCTCTATCACTTGCTGGTTTGGGACAGGAGAATGGAGAAAAGAAAGAGAAATAAACAGCAGATTCTCATATTCCCCTCTATATGTTGAAACTATCTTTTTCTACTCCAAGAGACAGAATTGGGGTCCTTTTTTCTCCACTGTTTGAAAATAACGATTGAATAAAGTACTCAGTAATATCTTTTGGTCTATTGTCCTTCATCAAACCATTTGCTAAGTTTAAGAGTCTTCAAATAGCCCATGTATTCTGCTCCAGTTTTAAACTAAGGAAGTGACAAGATGGAAGGTATTTATTCAGTCTTAGCTAGAACCATAGTACTCAAGAATTATTAAATTAATTTTAAAGAAAAGGTTTGAAATCACCACCCTCCTGTCTCTTCCTCTTTGAAGTACTGAGATTACAGGTGTGTGCCATGACACCTGGATTCTAGAAGCACTTTAATAGTTAGTATTCTTCTGGTGTCAATCATTAGAAAGTAAATTGAATTTTCTAATCTAGAATCCGAAATGAGACGAAAAGCTGCAGTCCACACTGCACCATGGAAATATGCCACTTTTGTTGTTACTAATGTAGATGATAACACATCTAGAGAAAGAAAAACCGAACATTGAGAGAGAGTGTTCCCTCATCATGAAATCAACCATGTAGTGAGGCATGGTTTCTGCAAGTTTAGATCAACCTGCTGCCTATTGTATCAAAACTGAGGAAGTTTTGTTAGCTGAATTGGAGCTAGCTGTGTGTGAAGGCAACAGTTACAGAGAATTCAACAATAATATGAGCTAGGAACCCATGCCTGTAATTCTAGCTACTCAAAAAAGCCAAGATCTAAAGGATCAAGGTTTGAAATTAGACTGGGTAGAAATGTCTGGGGGACTCCATCTTACCAATAACCAGTAAAAACTGAGCTAGAGGCATGGCACAAGAGGTAGTTTGTCAGATGAGCCAAAAGCAAGGCTGTGAGCTCAAACCTCATTACTATAAAAAAATAATCTCAGTAATATGTATCTCATAAATATGCTTGTTTATCCTCCCTTTTTCCTATATTTCATTCTTTGAGATTTAATAATATTCACTGAAGTGACATCTCACTTGCTGTGGGAAAGCAAATAAAAAAAGAGAAATATTTAATTCAATACTTATTCCACAGATGTTTATGAGACATTTACAAAGAATTAGCAAGGTAACATAGATAGAGAACAGGCTAGGGAAAAGTTTCTGGAGTTTATACTCTCAGACAATACTAGCTTTCATATTCTCCACAAATGTGAGAGTTGACATGACAACATTCCTTAAGGCTAAGTGTGAACCAGCAGTGGAGGTGAAGGAAGTCAGAAGTTACAAGGGAGAAGTGGACTGAGGTCATCCACCATGGTCTAGGTGGAAGTGAAGCTATGCTTGGTGGACTAAACCATGGAAGCTGATCTGAGATGTGGAATAGAAACTTCTGTACAATGACTTAATGACTGGTAACAATTAATAACAATGCAATAAAAAAGAAAAGCAAACCAAAGGCCCTGAATTCAAGCCTGAATACCCCTCACCCACTCCCACCCCCCAAATCCATACTATATAAGGTTTGAAATGGCTTTGAGACACATGACAAGGAGTGCTCTATTTCCTGAAAAGTGTCCAGATGTTCTAGTATTAAAGAAGTCCTGTAATACTACCAATCTGGAACTATGGAATGAAAGAATGGGAAAATGGTGGAATACTAAAATGTGATCACATTAACAAATCTGTTGGTTAGTAAGGCTTAGAAACATTACTATTGCAAATAAGTTGACTAGTTTGATGAAGCCCATAGTTGGAGGGACATGACCAGATTAAACAAGTCCAGCTAGATTCCTGAAAAGATGGTTTCAAAAGAGCTGATTCTATTTGAAGAATAGACTTTTCAGAATATTGCTCTATTGACAAAAGGACTATTTCAATGAACATATAAGGACTTTTGTTAGGTACATTTTATGGTATTTACTTGTCTTGATTTGCTGGAGAACGTGAGAGGAGTTAGCTGCAGAGCATCTGTAAAAGCCTCATGGAGCAATTGGTTGAAAAGAAGGAAGAAATAGTAATGATATTTTCTCCTTTGAGCTTCATTTCTCTTTTTGCTGCAAACTGAGAAGAGCAAAGATTATGCCTGCATTGCTAGATGACATCAAGTTGTTTGTTTGTTTTGTTTTTACAGCAGGGATATGTAAGAGCATATATTTAGACTTTGAAACAAAGTGCCACATATATACTAGGCTTTTTATTTGAACACAAACAATATTTTGTGGTAAAATATTATAATGCGTACCAAATATTTGTGTGCGATTTGTAAGCTTTTTACAAACCTCTTGGATTTGATATAACCTTAAATATAAAGTTTGCAGTATATAAAAGTAGTAATCGTTTGAACTTACATCAAGATCAGAAAACCACAAATTTCATAGGACGACTTGATTAGGATACTAGGAAAATGAACTCATTGCTACCATTTCATCTTTACATGATTACAAAGACTGCATGGTCTTTGTTTTTATAAGTAGACTATCATAGAAACTGAACTCTATGTCTCCCTATGTTTGGATGCACTTACTTTCTATTTGCTTATATCGATTAAGTCTATCTCTGTACCCTGGCCCACATATAGAGAATTAGATGCTTAGAAATGAGGTCCAAAGAGCTGCATCATAACATGTGTCCAAAGTGATTGCAGTGGACATTAAATTTGGAGAAGAAGCATACATGCTCCATGCCTAGTGACAAAAATCAGTGAACATATTTCATGTCACTCCTGCCTGCTTTCCCCAACTTAGCTATTTCTGATAAAAGTTATGAAAATAATCAGTCTGACATATATCAGTGCTTCAGTGCTTATTCATCACACTGGTTTGGAAGTGAATGTGAATCACACCAATATGAAGCACACTGGAATATTTACATATAAACTACAATACCATTCTTCTTTTCCATATATTTTTATTGTAATTAATAGAAAGGTTACATTATATTCACCAGATAGAAGGTGCATTACTTCACATACATTGATACCCTTTCTCATGTCTTGGTCCCCATTTCCCTCCCCCCTGCCTCACCCCTCATTTTGTTTTCTCCCCTTCCCTATCCAATTTCAAATAACCAAATACGCATATATACAATATATCTGATAACAAGGTGAAATACTGTAACAATAGGAGATAACCAAGGGACAGCAAAAGAGATGAGAGATAACATAGTACATTAAGGACAACAGTCACTCGTTATATGGCTTTTGTTTCTATATCCTGGAGGTCTTTTCATTCAGCATCATACTATATGGCCTTATGTATCTAGGTTTTGCTCTATTATGTATATAGGTTTTGCTCTATTATGTGTATAGGTTTTGCTCCATTCTTAATAAATACTTCTCCTCTTTCTTTCACACAGAGACCACACAAATAAACTACCACATTTAAGAGCAGGGAATATGGGAAAGCTCTCTCAGAGAGCACCCACTCCCCAAAGCTCAGTCACAGGCATGTGGCAATCACCAAAGTCAATTACATAAGCATTTATCAGGTTACACTGTTTACACTTAGAAGAGGCTACTTAGCAGAAGTGGTAAAAGGCCACTAGATAAACAGACCTACTCATAGTTAAGTACCATTGAAATGAACGTGTCTTTTGGCAGCTAACAGCTGCTTTATTTCTGAACATATAATATTCCTCCTACTGCTTTCCCAGTTTCAGGAATGCGATCTTAGTTGCATCTGATTTTTTTTCCCAATTGAGCTTTCTCTCCTGATAATAATCTAATGAGGAAGTCCCAGTTCTGAAATTTATTGGACATGCATATTTTACTATACCTTCAGAAATGTTCAGCTTTATTTTAGTCACTTGGGAATTTTATGTTTTATGTCACAAGTGATATATTTTTAGAGCATTATATTGGAGATCATTTACCTTGAATTTTAAGACTTTTATCACTGATGTTTGCATGTTATAAAGAATCAAATAACAGCAATTTAGTTAACATGTGAAATGAAAGAGGATATTAAACATAAATAAGCTTTATAAAATAATACCCACCTATCCACCAAGGTTTCAAAGTTAGAGGAAAATTCATGGGTGATGTAAAGAAAAGAAAGGGAAAATAGTTTGAAATAGCTCATCCATTGGGAAAGCTGTTATTTAAGAACCTTAAACATATGGCCTCTGCAAATGATGATTTTGATCGATTCAAGCTAATTATCAGGGTCCTGACCCAGCAGACTTCTTATATTTATTTATCTTTCATGCAAACCATTGCCCATCCATACTTCCAGAGGCTTCTGCTCCAATAGATCAGATGGAATGCAAATAATATCATAATCCTTACAAGAACATTTATTTGAGCAAGAGTTGATTGGAAAATAAAAAGGAATATTATAGAGAATTGGGAAACTGTACTTTTGTTGAAATGTTCAATAATTTCCTGGACATGCACCAGTTTGAGTCAAATCACCAGTAACGAAGAAGAATCCCATACTTTATGCATTTATGCACAAATTTCACAAAGAATTTTCAGTCATTTCATGTTACTGTTGAAGATATTTCTTTTCAAACCACATGCTAGGCTATTCACTTAAAAATTAGCAGCAACTTTTATTCACTTAAGAGCAATCTCTAGTTAATACCTCTTATCGGTTATTATAAATTAAAATATAATATTTCTTAAATGATATTATATATGTGTGTATTATTAGAATCACTAATAAACAACCATATTATTTTATGAGTTATGTTCAAAACCTGTTATTTTATTTTCCTTCTCATCATAGGCTTTTTGCTATTTTGTAGTGGTTAGAGGCTAATTAAACTTGCGATGACCTTGGTGTTGTAGTTGCAAATACTATAATGTCTTGAGTCATTTACTGAGCTGTCAGTGATGGATGGAGGTGCTTCTCAATAATTAGGTGGTAAACAACGTTAACTGAGTCGTAATTCATACCAGCCAGGCTAAGGTATTTTATGGTAACATAGGAAATGACTCATCACTGACATCTTCGTAAAATGGTGTCAATCCCCTGGGATAAATCATATTTTTCATTGGGTACAAGAGATATTAGAAGATTATCATACTTCAAATCAGCCAGTGAATATATTCCTTTATCAAATTTGTCCTCCTGTTCACAGAAGAGGCTAAGGCTTAGAATCTGTTTGCTGTTCAAATTAGCACGTTTTTCAAAATGGCAAGGCAGTGGCAAACATTTTTCTCATTCTGGCTCAAGTGGCATAGTTGTCATGAGGCACATAGCAAGTACATGGAACAAAGAATTCCAGTGGTTGGGAAAGCAGTGAGAAAAACACAAAAATACTTTTGCTGATTAAAATAGATATTTTCTCTTTGTATTAATTCAGTTATTTTCCCCTCAACAATCCCATATGTCTACATGTGTTGCAAGAACATAATGTATCACTTCCTTATTTTTCTTAACATTCTTAGACATTTTTTTTTAAATTAAGACAATCTGTTGTAGAAAGATTAAATGGCAAACTGTGACAAAGAAGTGGATGAAAGGAACATAATCTAGGTCTTTACAATTCAATTTCAAAGGCATTTTTTTATATAAAGATAGTATGGCCCAGTGATAGGGAACCAGAATTCGAGATTCAGAATCAGGAGATCCTGGACCAATGTCAGCCTCACTTGTTTTTGTTTTTTTTTTTCCAGTCCTGGGCTTAAGCTCAGGGCCTGAGGACTGTCCTTGGATTTTTCTCAAGGCTAGAACTCTACCACTTGAGCCTCAGAACCACTTCTGGTTTTTTCTAAGTACATGGTACCAAGGACTCAAACCCGGGTCTTCGTGCATGCTAGGCAAGCACTCTACCACTAGGCCAAACTCCCAGCCCTCAAAGGCATTTTCATGAGAGCATATGATAGATTTTCAATTTTTAACTTTAAGGTTAAAATTATACCTACATCCTTAAGCCTATTCTGTAATCTGATTTTTATAATGTGGAAGTGAACAACTTCTAAAATGCACACCATCAACCACTTAGATATAAATCAAAGCACTTTTCTAACTAGCCAGTACCTTCATTTTCACATGAAGAAATTGAAACGCAGTAACTTTTACCTTGCCTAAAGATATATAGCTAATAGAAGACTTCGGATGGATGCAGAGGAAAATGAAACTAAAATGACCAAGGAGGGCCAGGCAGGAAAGTGTGAATCAACTCCATGAGTGTGCAAACCACACTGACACGGTGGCCAAGGAGAGAATGTATACCTTGACTCCATGCCTCAAAATGAGCTGTAGTCCTCTGGCATGAAATATTTAAGTTAGGATGCACGACTTCTCTCTACAGTGTGTCTTTCTTTTCATCATTATCATGTGAATGGTCTTCGACTTAAAAGGACTTTTTGTAACTACTTTACCCTATCCTAAATAATAAAAGTATAATGATCTATTTTCTCTCATACTACAAAAATACTTCTTGAAAATGTGGAATTCTATGCTGCCATCAGAAAGAACGACACCACCCCATTTGTAAGGAAATGGAAAGACTTGGAGAAAAATCATATTAAGTAAAGTAAGCCTGACCCAAAGGAACATAGGCTCAATGGTTTCCCTCATTTTTCATAATTAGTACAAACCTAGGACTCTCCTAGCAGAGGATTACAATAGCACAAAACCTAAATACAGAAGGCCATATAAGATGAGGCTAAATTAAAGAATTTCTAGGATATGGAAATAAGAGCTTTATCTTGTGTGATTATTGTTCTTAATGTACTATGCTATTTCCTCTTCTCTTTTGTTGCCCTTTGGTTAATCTTATATTGTTACAGTATCTGACTTTGTTACCTGGCACATTGTATATAGCTTTATTTGTTTATTTGAAATAGGAAAGGGAAGGGGGAAAATATGATGATAGGGAGAGGGTGGGGGGAAGAGAAATGGGGACAAAACATGAAAAGGAATATCAATGTGTGAGAAGTAATGCACCTACTATTTGGTGAATATAACTGTAAGCCCTCTATATATTACAATAAAAAATACTTCTTGAACAAAATCATTGTTCATAAATTTGAAAGAAATCTCTTTGTTTAATTGATAATATGTTGAAGATTTTCCCAAGAGGTTAATTTTAATTCTATCCTCTTAGGATCTCATTAAAAATTTTATCTAGTTTTATTGGAAATCTAAGTTACACATATACACATATACATATATGTACATATCTACCTATAAATATGTGTGCATATATACATATAAAGTTGTTAGATCAAATATATTTAGATATTTAAATTTCTTCTAGATTTTCCAACTTGAGTATATGCTTTCAAAGTATTACCTCAAGGTATTCTAGATTTTTTTTGGTATTTGCTTTGATATTCCACTTTTCATCTAATTTTGAGTCTTTCCTTCTTTTGGTAAGATTTGTTAAGGCTGCATCAATCTTGGTTGTTGTTTTTCTCCTCAAAGGTTTTACTTTTCGTTTCATTGAATGTATAATATTTTAGTCTCTAGCTTATTATGTTCTGCCATAATTTTGGGGGGATTTTATTTATTCTGGTTTATTTAGTAGCTTAAGGCATATCTTTAAGATGTTTATTTGAGATCGCTCTGGCTTTCTTCTTGTCTTTTAATGCAGATGCTCATGGCTATAAACTTTCCTGTTATATCTGACTTTGTTGTATCTCAAAGGTTTTTGTAGGTTGTGTTCTTATTTTCATTAGGTTCTAGAAACTCGTTTCCTCCCTCTGTATTATATAGCAGTTAGATGAAATACTCTAGATTTCTGTTAAGTACATTTGGACTATAATGTATTAAACCAAGAGGATACAAGCCACATGAAGAGATTTCTAACAAGCAATGGCACTAGGGCATAAAGAGTCTCAAAACAAAGAAAAGCCCAGGACATGAATTCACTGCAGAATGCTAACAGACTTGAAAAACAAACAAACAAACAACAACAACAACAAAACTTTGTACAACTACCTAAAGAAAATAATATGAAGTAACTGCAATTCTCTTCCAACTTTTCAATGAAATAGAAAGGGTGGGAATATTTTAAACTCATTCTTTGGGACCAATGTTATGCTGATATCAATATTAGTAAAAGAAATAAGAAACAAAAAGAATTGTAGACCAACCTCTGATGAACATAAACACAAAAACCTCAATAAAAAAGTGAAAACAGAATTCAACAATACATTAAAAAGACTATATAACCTGCCTTCATTCAATTTTCATCACTTTTCAAAAGAGTGTCATATTCAGGTCCTGACTGGTTTCTTTGGGGAATTAGAAAACTAATATTTTAATTACCAGCACCTTATGAAGTGAATGGCTTATTGTATGTATTCAACAAATGTTGAAGAACTTAATTGAAGAAATTCTAAAATGCACATTTACTTATGAAAAGATCATTAATTCTTTGTGGGGTAACTGGGTAATTACACTGAAAACTGAAATTTATAATTGATTTTTACACACATGTGCTCTTTGGCATGGATATTAATATCAAGGCAGTGTATCCTGTTTGATATGAAATCTGATGTCTCTGGAGTCATAAGGCAGGATTATCTCAGTACTGTTTCTGTTTTCAGATTCATAAATTTGGGATGTAAATGCTGTTTCCTTCATACATATGATTAGATTCATTTACTGGACTTAGAACTAATTGAGGTAGAAAGAGTAAGTCTAAGATTTTATCTTTTTTATGTATTAAGTCCTTTAGGAAATGAAGAATAAATATCTCAAAATCAGATGCTTTTAGTTTGGGGGGCATTGGTCTTTGAACCTAAAAAGGAAGTCAGAAATAGAAATCACATCATATCCAAAAATTCCTCAGATCTTTTCCAAGAGCAATTTAACATGTTTATAAGATCTATATTATTTAACTAACATATTTTCTTCATAAATTGCTGGAGAAAATGAAAACAATATGAAATTAGCTAAAGCTAAATACTCACTCTAAATTAAGGATGATTTTCTGGTCAATATTTTGAAATATGGCCAGGCTGTGGGGATTTCCATGAGAGCAAAAACTAAAAATCATTCTATTTTGAATTGCCAGCTTTATATATCTGAGGTGTGCCTGGGGTTTACAACTGTCTTTGAGAAATAAGGTAGAAATGTGTACGAGGAAATAAAAATCCATTTTCCCCACTGAGAAGACTGTCTTGAGTATGGCAGAGAGAATTTTGAACTTCTTGTCAAGACTTTGGCTGCTGTTTTGGCTAATATCTGACTGTTCAAGAGTTGAGTTACTTGTAATAGATAATTCGTATATAGACAAAGGAGATATCTTCATGATAACATAACTAATATTCTCTCATGATCTGTTCTTAGTGAATCCCAAATAACAACACAAAAAATATATTAAACACTGAAACTCAGAGAATAATAGTTTGGTAGATTTTCTTGGGTCAGCTAGAAGATCATCTTATCACAAAAATAAAAACTATAATTAATCTACTCGAAAAAAAATCCATTGCAGTAAGATAATCAACAGCCTGGGACAGTGTAATGAAATCTTGAGAATGTTCCGTCACACAGTAAGGAATAACAATTCTGAACACCCCTTTCCCCAAACCAGATTATATAATGGAGGATGTAGAAAGGTATTTTATTTATAGCAAAAGGATGGACCCCTGAGAGATGACATCTCCCTCTCCCTTCCTCTTCCAGTTAAGATTGTATAAAAAGACATTGAACCCTTGCAGAACACTGTGCTTCTCTGACTTTGTGTTGGCGTCTGTAGCCACCGTGACCATGAGAATGGTCCATTCCAATGTGAAGCATGGACCTCAGAAAGCTCATTCCTCTTTTATCACCAGACATGCTCCATTGTGAGCAGCCCTTGGCAAGTCTCCGTACTAGTTTGATAATGAATGCCAGAAAATATTACCCTTAACTCTGTCTTAAGTGGCCTGAGAATGAGCTTGGAAGAATATCTTCTAAGGCCTGCCAAAGCCAAAAAAAAGGGAAACAGATGATACCTGTTTAATGGAGCCTAGACATGAAAACACACAGTCACATCACTAGGTAGCAGACTTTGGAAAACTCTTGTCAGGATGATCGCTAGGCCAGCTGCTCCTGAATACCACAAACACTGTGAGATCATAATCGCTTTCTTTTATACCACTACACTGTTGGAGCGGGGGGTGGAGTAATTTATTATATAGAACAGAGAACAGATATACTTTCTTAATTCTGGTTGATATTTCCCAGCACTTGTTTGTGAAACTCATACCCTTCAGACTTCTGCAATTAAGCAGAAATTGCCTCTTGATTTGTGAAAGACACACACCTCTACATGAGCTCTGGGGTCTGCCAGGTTATGCGTTTGTGGTTTATAGTCTTCATATATCCCTTCAATGCTCCTTACTGTTAGACTCTTTCCCACAACCTTGCGTGTTGGCCACCTTAATCCTCTTCTTCCACACATTACTCTTTCAATTCTTCATTCAAGTTTTGCCTCCTAAGTAAAGACTATAGTCCCAAGAAGATCAGTCTACCAATACCACAATTATACCAACCATCTCTTTCCAGATACTTTCTGAGACATACTTTGCACAGTACATTCCAGCAGGAAAAGAACTTTCGCTACTTTTGTCAACATCATCTTTCTTTTGGCTTTATTTCCAGAGCTAAGCTATGAAACCCCTTGGGACATAACTGACCATAGGTATTTTACAACATGTAGAATCATCTAGCCTTCTACTGAATACATATTGGCCATTTATTTGTTCATTTTTACTTGGAAACAATATCAGATTATTTTAAGGTTTACTTTCTGGAAAAGTTTTGAAAAGTTTTTTTGATTCACTATCTTCTTCCCTTGATCTGTGTCTGGGAAAGAGAATTAACATATGAACATTGCAGAGTCTTAGACATGTTTGATTAATCAAGGAAATAATTAAGCATATGTACAGTGATAGTACAACCAAAGCAACACACAGGCAGCACTTGAGTTCAAAGATGCGTGTAGAGCTGTGTGGAGTGTGTCCATTTGGGTATGATGAGGTCAGGAATGGGATGGAGGGAGAGAAACAAGCCAGAATTGACTAAATATGATGCTCCAATTAGAAAGAAGTAAAGATAGTTACTTACACATAATTTACCAGTAGGATAGCTACTGTGGAAACTTTAATGATTTATAAAATGCTATTTTTCTTTCTAATTTCCCATGGGTTGTACGGGTATTTTAGTCAAGGTTGAAGCAAGTAATAGACATATCAATACAGTATGGGTTTTTCCATGCTTCATGACTTTGCATTACACTTATAAGGGCCAATTTTAGCCTGGTTATGCATATGCAGAATCTTTCCTTTATGAGGAACATTCAGTTTAATATAGATTTCCAATTAGAATATTTCTTAATTATTAGAAATATATTATGTACCAAAGGATTACTGGCCAATCTTCCTGGACATACATGTAAAGATGAAGATTACAAGTATCATTTGGGGAATGAATTAAAGCAAAATATAACAAGAAATATTCTGCAGGGGTCAGTCCCCAGTTCAATGCTATTTAATATTTTTCTAGTGTCCGCGATGATAGAATATCAAGTATGCTTGTTAAGTCTGTGAAGACATCAAGTAAAAGAAATAGCTAAAATATTAGAGAACAGAATTAGAATTAAACATAACCATAATAAGGTAAGAATGACCAAATATGGGTAGAATGGAGCAGAATGGATAATCATAAAGCACAGCATACTAAGTGTGAAAATGAGATGAAAACAGATTTAAAAAATAATACAAACCAACAGGGAAATACCCTCTTTTTCAAGAGGAAAGAAATAAACCTCCAAATATTATTTCTTTTCTTAATCTTTCAAGATATTCTTTCTTCTTGTATCTAGTGATACATTATTGAGATTATAAAATGGTATAAAACATAAGCTGTATATTGCACTTTTTTATTTTATTACCAGGGTGATATATAGAGGGGTTACAGTTACATTCATAAGATAGTGAATACATCACTTCTTGAACACTGTTATCCCTTTCCAGGCTTTTCTCCCACTTTCCCTCCTCCCACCCCCTCCCAATTTGTAAAGTTCATTTCCAACATATTGGAAATGGCTCATCCTTTGTCCTTGGTCTCATCATCTTGTTTTTCCCCTTCCCTTCCCTGATTCAAAAAAACAAAATAAATGTATATACAATCCAACAGATACCAAAGTAAAATATAGCAATAACAGAGGATAAACCATAAGGGGAAAAATAAGAGAAAGAGAAAGAAAGTAAAAAAAAGAATTTAAATTTAACGATCATCTACCTTAAAGTGACATAATCACAAAGCAACAATGAAATCTAAGTACTTTTGTGCTGATTTAACAACATCCTACAAACTTGGCAATATATAATGAATTCAGAAACAGAATATATAGCTCACAGTTACAGAGGCTGAAATTCTTGATCTAAGGGATGACATTTGGAGAGAACTTTTTGCTGCATTATAACATGGTGGAGGCCGAGAGAATAAGAAATTGCAGTCCTTTTTGTACAGAACCCATTCCTACAGACATGGTTCTAATCTATGCATGGAGGCACTTACCCCAAAAAACAAATATTAGGTTCCAATAGCCAATAGAGTCAAAACAAGAACTAGAGTTTCAACTCATGGACTTTGAGGGACACATTCACTTCATTAGCAAACAACAACTGCACATTCTTTGAAACAAACATGAACTACTTATATAAGAATCTATCCAATCCTCATTAACTTGTCACCATAGCCACTTAGCTCCAAAGTGTTATTTCTTTTCTTTGTTATTTTAAAACTTAATTTTCAAAGATAAAAAATTAGATTGAGGTTCAGGAGTTTGGCCTAGTGGTAGAGTGCTTGCCTAGCATGCACAAAGACCTGAGTTCAATTCTTCAGTACCACATACATAGATAAAAGCTAGAAGTGGTGATGAGGTTGAAGTGGTAGAGCTCTAGCATTGAAATAGTCCAAGGATGGTGCTCAGGCCCTGAGCTCAAGCCCAGAACTGGAAAAATATTAGATTCAAAAGATAGTAAAGTGAGTTTATTTCATAAACAAAAAGAATATATATATATATGTTTTCATGTTTTAATAGAACAGTCCTCTAACATTTTTATTTATATCCAAGCTTGTTTTTACCAACTAAAGTACAATTTTATGGTACAAAGGTCTTTTAGGCATCTAAAAACATTCATTTAAAGCATAATGTTGGATAAATATTTATTGATTTACTAAAGATTGTCTGGGTTTTTATTGTTGTTTTGTTGTTGTTTTTGTCAGTGCTGGGGCTTGAATTCAGGTCCTGGGTATTGTCCCTAAGCTATTTTTGATAAAGGCTAGTATTCTACATTTAAGCCGCAATGCCACTTCCAGATGTTTTGTTTCTGTGGTACTGAGGAGTCAAACCCAAGGCTTCAAGCATGCTAGGCAAGCACTTTACCACTAAGCCACATTGCCAGCCTGGGATTTTCTGTGTGTATCACTAAAAGTCTGGGGCTACAGCTCAGTAATAGAGCACTTGTACAGCATGTCCAGCACCCTGGATTTTTTTTTTTCCAGTCCTGGGCTTGAGCTCAGGGCCTGAGCCCTGTCCTTGGGCTTTCTCAAGGTTAGAGCTCTACCACTGGAGCCTCAGCACCACTTCCAGCTTTTTCTATATTTGTTATACTGAGGAATCAAACCTGGGTCTTCGTGCATGCTAGGCAAGCACTCTACCACTAGGCTAAACTACTGGCCAGTACCCTGGATTTTTATTCCTACAATTTCCACAACTACCACAATACAACAACAACAGTCACTCTGAATTAACACCTCCTTCCATAAACTGTAAATCTCCAGACAAATGGTAACATACAGTACCTACTTTGTATATCCTAGTAATTTTTTGCCTCAGCCTTTAGAGATGAAACATATGGTATATTTTGTTTGTCTGCCATGTAAAAGTTCTCATGGTATAGCCTAAGGACCCCTAGCGGTTCATCAAAGGTAGTACATGAAATTAAAGTTACTTGAGTTTTTCAATTTCATTCTCTCCTAAACAGTGTGAAGTTTTCCAGACATGTGATATTGCAATAGATTGAGTACAAAGCCAGACATGAAAACTAAGATGCTTCCCATTGAACCAGATGTTAAAGAGAAGCAAAGCTTGGAGCCAGTGGCTCATGCTTGTAATCCTAGATACTCAAGACCTGTGGGTTGCAATTCAAAGCCAACCTGGGCAAGAAAGTCCATGAGACTTTTATCATCAATTAACCAGCAGAAAACTGGAAGTAGTGCTGTGGCTCAAAGTGGTACAGTGCAAGAATTGAGCTAAAGGACTCAGGGACAGTGCCTCAGGCCCTGAGTTCAAGCCTTATGACAGAGAGGGGGGGCGGGGAGAAGGAGAGAGAGAGAGAGGGAGGGAGGGGGAGAGAGGGAGAGAGGTAGAGAGGGAGGGAAGGAGAGAGATACGAATGTTTTTAATCCCCATTTCTATGACCTTTTTGCTTTGTAAAATAGAAATTATTTGCATTAATATGGCAGGGGTTCATTGTTTTTATTTTTAAATTAATTAATGGATACATTTACAGTTCTCAGTTTTGATTTCTAATAGAGCAGATGTCATAGACATAACTCACAACCACAAAAGCTCCATGGTATCACAAATAATCTTTAAGTCTAAAACAGAGCAAAAATATAGCAGTCTCTAGTTTATTAGGCAGCTCTCATTCCAAGAAACCATTTAAGATTGTCTTTTAGGTTGCCCGGAAGAGAGGAAAGTTGGTATAGATCAATAGATCTCAACCTTGGCTGCACATTTGGCCTCACCTGGAAAGCTTTGAAAAGAGTCATTAGTGCTTTGTGGAAAGTTGTTTATTTAATATTTATTTATTTACAGCTTGAGATTCTTCCTAGACCTTTGGAGTCTGAGAACACTCCCGCGGGGCCGAGTCGTGCAGAAGAGGTTGGTTATGAAGGAAGCTGACGTTCCTCCTCTATACTGTTAAGATGGAGACTTTAGGGGCCAGGAGTTTGGCCTAGTGGTTAAAGTGTTTGCCTAGCATGCATGAAGACCCGGGTTCGATTCCTCGGTACCACATACATAGAAAAAGCCATAAGTGGTGCTGAGGCTCAAGTGGTAGAGCTCTAGCCTTGAGAAAGTCCAAGGACAGTGCTCAGGCTCTGAGCTCAAGCCCAGGACTGGGAAAAAAAAAAAAAAGATGGAGACTTTAGAATTTTCTCACGCAGAACAGCAGTTCTACCCTAAAACATGACCTGTGCTCTCACTCCAGGCTAATGCCTACATGCCCTAAGTAATATAGGTTTGGTCTTTTTTTGTTGTTATTAATTTTAACATTGCTTCAGAGTTCCAAGTAGTTTTGATTATCCATAGATATCCTTATGCTTCCTAGTACAGAAGTTAACTAATCATTAATAATAAGCATTCAATTACAACGTTAAAATTAAACATTTAGCTCTTAACTTTTGACATCAAATCCCGAGGAATAATTTTATATTTTGTACACATATATTAATGACTTAGTTTCCCATGCTATGCAAAAATCTAAAAAGTCAAGCTGAAATTCAATTCCTGAAATGGCATTATTTTAAATATAAAGCAAAGCACTTGGTTAATTTCATCTCCTTTGTAATACCAGATGATCAAAGGCTCCCTTACACAGTGAACAATTAGTGAAGATTCAGAATGACAACTTCAAACTTTGGGGATATTAATGAATTTAGAATGAATGTTACATTCTCTTTCCCTTCAGTTGTAACTCCCTCTTTCCCTGTGCTTGCTTCTCCCCCTCCCTCACCCCCAAGTACTAGAATTTTGAACTTGGAGCTTTACATTCTCTTGGCTTGCTTACGCAGCAAGCCATGACTATAGCACGTGTCTAGCCTTGCTTTTTGCTAGTTACATAGAAGATGGATTTTCATGGACTCGTCTATCCAGTGTGATTTCAAACCAGGACCCTCCAAATCGGAGTGTATGATTACAAGCATAAGCTGTCAGCACTAGCTCCTGTTCCTTTTAAAATATAAACCACACATATTAAATTTTGTCACTAAATTATGCTTAGATATGAGGAAGATGTATGTCACTGCACAAGAGAGTGGTGGTAATGATAATGTATAATCACTGTGAGTGTTTAAATCCACCCTTTATATCAACTATATAGTCAATATATAGTGTTGATATTATCATTAACTATACCAATTTTATCATCCTCTGTACTTACTAGAGTCATATTGCATAAATCAAAACAAAATTGGATTTAAAATTTAATCATGTATCTTTATCACAATGGTAGCTGGTTCATTAAAAAGTTAATCAAAATTGTTTTGAAATTTCATGTTCTGAAGAACATTTGGAACCATTCACAAACATCGATTAACACATATACATCATAGTATGGTAATTTTCTGAAAAGACTTGAGAACCCTTGTGTGACAGTATTTCTAGATCAAAAGGTACCATCTTATAAGTGGGTTTTATTTATAATTATAAGAAAAAACACATACTAGAGTAATTTTACTTTTGAAAATTAATGCTCAGTGTCAAATGTGTTTGTAATGATTCCCATGATTTTTGTTATCCCTCAAAAGGTATTTTTTACTAAGATTTGGGGAATAAAATATTAAATTGCCTATTAAAATATCCTAAAATATTTTTCTATATGCAAGTTTGTTTACAATAGAAATAAAGAAAACATCTCTTTTGTGCAGGAAATTAACCCTTTTAAAGTATTAATGCATAATACACTGAAAAGAAATATATTTACCATGTACATATAAATAGTTTTATTAGATATAATCTATGCATAATTTACATTTTATATCACTTTCTAAGCAATTAGTGAGAAAACAGATCTTGTGACTAAAACACAATATTATTTTAAAGTATATCTGGATTTTTGTATACCATTTTACTTCCTTATTTTGCATCTTGATTACTATTTCCTTTCTTATTATGTTGTAAAATATTCTGCTTTCCTTTAAAACAAAAATGAAGTTCTTCATTCACTCTTGCACTAATTTAAATTACTGCTCAGCAACTATAATCTAATTTTGGTTTTCCTTAGTGAATAAGCATCAACTGATAATTTTCAATAAGTAAATTCTAAATATTGTATTGCACACAAAATTTCTTCCTAGCCTGACTTTCATTTTTATTCCTTTAAAAACATTTATTCTTTTGCATGGATCTTTGTTGTTTACTTCTGTGTTCCATACTGTACAATGCTTTAAACATTGTAAAAGAGCAACATCAAGTTTATTTCTTCTCATGTTAGTAGCTTAAATTTATAGATCCACTTTTGGGGTTTCCCCTAATTTTATGCTGGCTTAGGTTTTGCTATCATCAACTGTGTTTCTCCTTTATATATATATATATATATATATTTTTTTTTTTAAGTAGGAAAGAATAGGCTATGTTCCTCGTAGTTGCTTTTCCCTTGCAGAATTCCCCTGACTCAGCCCTGACAGATCTTGATATCCAAGAGGGCGTCTGCTCACAGGATTAAAGGCAAGAACTTCAATTAGACACTCTCTGATTTCTTCAGATGTTTTTTCTAATCTTTTAATATGAGATTATAGGCAGCTAGAACCTATGCTGCTGTTATAAAAATAGTACAGACTCTTTGTTCTATATGATAAGTGCTTGGCTGTTTAAAATCATCTATTTTTCCTTAATTTGAATTAATTCTGGTCTAGATGAGGATAATGAACTTTGGTCAGCTCTTTGCGATTCAGAGTACAAAATAGCATGATGAGCACTGGAAAGCCTACAAACTCTCCTTAGTATCTGCTGGAAACTCCCTCAGAGACTGATTAGCTCATACTTGTCACAAATAGGGGAGATAATTATGAGGCTTAACAGTCTATGTGGTGGATCTTAGGAGAGGCAATGGGTAGATCTAAGACTGTCTTTGGATCAACCCTAATTTTTATTATTGCCCACATCTTGTGAGGGTTCTTTTTTTAAATATTGAGTACATCCCCAGAGACCAAACATTGTCTTTTCCCAGAGGATGACATCACATTTCTTTTCCTCACGATAAAATTGTCCAAATTAGATTACCCTTAATTAGCCCAATGCTACACATCATTTCTTGAAGTTTATTACACCAGCACCATATCACAAGATTCCTGTTGAGTGAACTCTCATCTTTTGCCATAGAGAGGATGCTTATATACAGTACTGCTAATTCCTTTATTACAATAAAGATTCCTGT
Source organism: Megascapheus bottae (assembly GCF_031878675.1). Lineage (NCBI taxonomy): Eukaryota > Metazoa > Chordata > Mammalia > Rodentia > Geomyidae > Megascapheus > Megascapheus bottae. The sequence continues at coordinate 21,837,509 of NC_143519.1, forward strand.
CCCTGAAGCTTTAGGTTTCAATATCGATTACCTGTACCACAGTAATGTCAGATGGTTGTGTTCATGAGAATGTTAATTTATGTCACATTTCACAAGTTACTCTGTAGCAGCCTGCCTTGATAGTGAAAAATAAGGTAATTAATTGAAATTTCACAAAATGTCATTTCTATAAAAAAAGAAGTTTGGAATAGCTTTTGTTACTTTTTGGTACAATATCAGAGCCATCCCTTCAGCAGAACCACAGTTTCAGTTTTGCCTTTCAGTGACATAACAGCTTTAGGTTATCTAGTTACACAATGCAGGAAAAGATCCCATATCTTAAAAAATAAATTCCAGATAGAAAGACAAAATAAGCTAGTGTCACTGCCTTACTCACAGATAACAGGAGGATGTCTCATCAAAACAAAGATGGTAATATTTAGAGAATGAATTACAATCCCTAAGAAGACTAGTTGATAAGATGGACTTTATGATACTACAAATTGCAGGAAAGTTGTTGTGACTTAATGTATCTTTTTTTGTTTTGTTTCGTGTCAATCCCTGGGCTTGAACTCAGGAACTGGGCATTGTCTCTGATCTTTTGCCTCTCAAGACTTTTTGCCTTTCGAGTGGTTAATTGGAGAGATGAGTTTCACAGACTTTTCTGGCAGTGCTGGCTTTGAACTGTGATTCTCAGATCTCAGCTTCCTGAGTAGCTAGGATTACAGATGTAAGCCATCAGTGCCTGGCAATAAATTATACATCTTTTCAAGCCTCCTTCCTCCCATAACAACCCTTTATTATTTAGTTTTCAGAATCTCCATAGATTGATTATAAGTAGAGTCCTTTAACTTTGGTTATTATTGTTTTCTGTTCTTGGTAATTAGAAAGATGCAATGATCTGAAAATCTGTAGAACATTGGCTTAGAATGCTGTTTTCTCCTGAAGACCATCTCCCCAGAAAAAAAATCTAATTGTTAAGAGTTGCTAAAAGGGTTGTCCATTTAAGTGATGAGAGTGCTTCTGAAAGAACTCTTTTAGCATCAGTTACTTAGACCCATTTAAAAGAAATCCTGCCTCTGAATAAAGCCAACTTTCAAATGATAATCATCTCTCTTTGTACAAGCATCTTCAAAATGGAGCATATTTCATTTCCCTTACCTCTAATTAGTACACCTCACTCAATTAAAATATCTACACAAATATGGCCGTATCAGAAGAAGAGCATCTATTTCACAGGAATGTTTTTGTAGAATGAAAAATGAGAAAGGATATCATATCATCCATGATATTCTTGTGCAAGGAAGAATAGAGAGATGCCAAATAGGAGATTTCTTTTTGGTGGTTTTTATTTTATGAGTGTACTTGTTAATGCTAGAGGGACAGCCTTCTAAAATGATGATAATCGATGATTGTGACTGCTTTTTTAAAATCAAAAGACTGTCTTGTTCGATTATTTGTACTTAAATCACACAATATCTCTGCACACAAAGCACATCACTTGGTACTTACTCTCTTTTCTCATCGTTGTGTTGTGTTGTTCTTTTCCTCACTATTTACTCCCTATTATTTGAAAGGAAGGAAGCCTCTGCTTTGGTTTTGGTTTGAGTAACTAGAGAAGACCAGCATCAGGGCTTCTCTACAGGGCACTGGAGGCCCAGTTAATCTGGCTCAATGAGCTGCACTTCATTGATTTTTGGATCTGAGTTGCGATGGCGCCTGTCACTGCGTGCCACCCTGGTGGAGGTGACCAAGGGCCACTAATCCTCTTAAGCAGCAGTCAAGAAATTGAGATAAAAGCCAGCAATTCGACTTGTTCAAATAACAGATTTGACAAATTAGGAGGTTCAACCCCATGGATTAAAACAAAATCCAATCTTGGTGATTATTATATGCTATGTGGCAGTACATCTATGGGATGGAAATCAAGTGATTCCAAATATATTGTTAGATGTGCTAATGAAAGTAGTAATTATTTTTTTCAATATGAAAATAAAGAAACAATATAAATGCAAGTTAGTTTCAGAGAGGAAAATTACAGATGCGAAAAGACAAAGAGTGGACTATACCTTCCTGTATGAAAAAAATCAAACAAACATAAAAAACAAAAGTAAAATATAAAGAAATATTATGTATCTAATTTATTTTTAACAATAAATGAAATAGAGAAACCACAGCAGTCTCAAGTGTCTATAGTGAAAATAACCAATAAAAAGTTTAAATAAACTAATAAGAGATTCAAGTACATTATCTAAAAAAGACAACCAAACAACGTAACAGGTAATTCGCTTAATTTTTATTTAAAATTTACTTAATTTTTTACTAAGAATTCTATGATTCTTGTTTGAGTAAATACAATGGACTTTTAATGAAAAGTATGTCCTACTCTTGTACATATACTCTGAAGTAACTTTATATTAACTCACAATTTGCTCATAATTAGCTCAGGATATCCTTCATAAAGGTATGAAGAAAAGAAACACCTTAAAATTGAATCCTGCTTAAAGGGTTTCATTTTTAAAGAAAGAAAAAAACCTGAGAAGCACATGGCACAAAGGCAAAAGCAAGTTCATATTTTTATGAGTCTCATAATTATTTTATTGCTTATATGAGAGCTATAGTTCCAAACTTAGTTATTTCAAATGTTCTTATGGTTTCTCTTATTTTTCTATGTACCTTGCTCTTAGGAGAACAACATCCAAAATATAATTGGTTGCTTGAGAATTGTTTTCCTCCTGATTGAATGAATGAATGAAATCAAGTACTTCTAAATTTTAGAAAATGAAGTTGTTGTGAAAGTAAGTTTACATTTTCCATTCCATAATAATATGATTTCCATAATACAACTGGAGCTCAACATATTACATTTCTCTAATCTATTATCTTTCAAATAACCTGAATGGAACCATCTGACTAAATCTATCAGACACAATTGTCCATGGAATCACTAGTATTGCATGTTTCCAAGTATTCAGTTTAAATTGCTGATATATTTCCATTACTCTCTATGTGTTATGAGCACAGTAAAAATTAAGTAAGAAGATCTGCCAATGAGTAAATAATTAGTTGACTATCTGAGCACCCAAAATATGAATTGTGTCCATTATACAATGGTATTGAAGAGCTACATATAATTGGTTCAATTCTGCTGCATAGGGAACAAGGGTGATTTTAGGCCATTCAATGTTTATCCAAGTTAATTTCCCAATCATATATTGAGCAGATATTGAGCATATTGCCACTCTACACAGAATTCTATAGACGACCCTGTGGGAAAAATACATATACACACATGTATATGGAGTAAAAGAATAAGAAAATTATACTCCAGAATGGACTAAACAGATACCCCTAAATGGGCTACCCAATGTAGCACAGATTGATAAGGATGACTGACTACGAACAACAAGGGTTTTAGTTAGGTGCTAGTTTACCTGGAGTGTGCTGAAATATAACTCTCGTCCACTATATTCTAAATTTAGACTGTTGCTAACTTATTACTTTGCTTGTCAATCTATTCAATAGAGTTGTTCTTTAATTAAAAATATCTTTAAGAGAAGTAACACAGTTACTTTCAAATATTTGGGTTCTTCTTTTTCTTTATTAGAATCATACTTTCCAACATTAAAAAAACTCAAAACATGGGATTCAGGAGGAAGAAAAGCATACCAACAGCATAAAAAATAAGTTTAGTAGAGCAGATTAGTATTTGCTAACAGTAGCTTACTTAATTTCCAGATGTTTTGCCCAGGGTGGTAATATTAGAGCCTAATCTTATCATTAGGAGCACAAAGCACTCTGACTCATTCACAGCTTTCACAGAGTTAGAACATCTCTGCCCTGGGCTACTGAAGGTCTGTAGCAAATGAAAATAAGATTAATATATGCTTGATACTTACATTCATTCAATGACCTAACAAAGTCACTTAAACTACCTATACAACTATTACCTTTTACACTCTAAGAGAGAAGAAAGAAAGGACCTAAAATCCTAAACAATGACATGTTCTTTGTCTTTGTTAATCTCATATAGGGGAGTGAAATTTGCTGAATCCTGCACTTTTACCACTTATTGAAGATAATTCCAATAAACGGTCATCAAATATTCCCAAAGGGGATTTTCAGGAAAAAGACATCAATATGCTGATCAAACTGAATACAAATAAGAATGGTACATCTGATTGTGGCTCTTAAGGAAATGTATATTTATAGAATTCATTGAGAATAGAATGATTTGACCGTGATAGGATCCTATTTATATAGCTCATCATTTGACATGATACACAAAATCACCTGAGTTATACTGCCTGAACTGCATAATGACAAAAGTTTACTATGGAAATTAGCCATAAAAACATTTGAAAAACTTACTAAAATGAAAAGGGATTACTTGATTCCAAATAAGATAAAGTTCCTGAGGACACTAAGCAATGACAGAACGTTACTTGGGGAAAAATTGAAGTACTACTATGCTTTGTTGTTAAAAAATAAAGTGGTGTCTAACCACTACTTTTCTTTTTTTCAAATATTTTTATTGTAATTAATAAAAGGGTTACATGATATTTGCCAGATAGAAAGTGCATTAATTCACATACATTGATACCCATTCACATGTCTTGGTCCCCATTACCCTCCCCCCCACCCCCCATCTTGGTTTTCCCCTCTTCCCTATCAAATTTCAAATAACCAAATACAAATAAATTCAATATATCAGATCACAAAGTGAGATACTGTAACAATATGAGATACCCAAGGGACAGCAAAGGAGATGAGAGATAACATAGTACATAAAGGACAACAATCATTCGTTATATGGCTTTTGTTTCAATATACTGGAGGTCCTTTCAATTAGCTTCATACTATATGGCCTTATGTATCAAGATTTTGCTCTATTGCAGATCTCGGCTTAACCACTACTTTTTTTATCACATCATTTCCTTTTTATCATTTACAATGAGAGTCAAATTCTTTTAAAATACTTAATATACAGCTAACATTTTATACTTTTTTGTTTGTTCTTTTTATTTTTGACATTTTCTTTTTTTATTTTAATGTATAGAGGGGTCACAGTTACATTTGCCAGACAGAGGGTACATCACTTCTCACACATTGATACCCCCTCTCATGTTTTTGTCCCCATTTTCCTCCTCCACTCCTCCCAATCATCTTGTTTTCTCCCCTTCCCTTTCCTATTTCAAATAAACATATATACAATACACCAGGTAACAAAGTCAAATATTGTAACAATATGAGATTAACCAAAGGGCAACAAAAGAAAAGAGAAATAACAGAGTACATTAAGAACAACAATCACATAATACAAAGTTCTTATTTCTGCATCCTTTTTGTTTGTTCTTGGCGAAGGGTCTTACTACCTTAGTGGCCTGGCCATCCTCAAACTGAAGATCTTCCTGCTTCTACCTCCAGCATATAGATGGACAAAAGGATAATTTTCATGAAAATTTTTTTCTACTTCTATTAAGAGTTAAAAGCTATTTTTGATAGCTCAGATGGCTGGGATGTAGCTCAGTGGCAAAGCGCTTGCCTAGCAAGTGCAACTTCCTGGGTTCGATCCCCAGTACCAAAAACAAAAAAAAAGAAAGAAAGAAAGGAAAAGACAAAAAAATACAGTTAAAAATATTTTGTATGCTTATAAGTATAGTACAAGGGAAGTGTGGCCATTGATATTTTACAAACTCATAAATATCAAGATCAGAGTTTGAGCATAAATATTTGATGCCCAAGTTGTATAGGTATTTTAGTTCTTCATTGTCTTTCAATTAAAATATAAATATTTGATTTTCAGTAGATCATAAATATTATTCTGTTAGGATCTAGAACTAGAAAGTGGGATGTCCTTTGTTTTACAAGTCACAAAACCTGAAATCTGGGTAACCCATACATGCTGTTCTCACATGACTTTTAAGGTTTGTTAAGTTTCTACTGTATGTCAGGTGCTGTTCATGTAAGCAACTGGAAACATATCAATACACACTGCAGATGAAAATAATAGTCTTTGCAGAACTTTATGCTAATGGGGAATACAAGAATCAGTGGAAATAAAAATAATACATTCTGGGGCCGAGAGTTTGGCCTAGTGGTAGAGTGCTTGCCTAGCATGCACGAAGACCCGGGTTTGATTCCTCAGTACCACATACATAGAAAAAAGCTGGATGTGGTGCAAAGGCTCAAGTGGTAGCCTTGTGAAATCCCAAGGACGGTGCTCAGGCCCTGAGCTAAGCCTATTACAGGCAATAAATAAATAAATAAATAAATAATGCATTCTGTACAAGTAAAATGAAAGGAGTAGAACAGTTGAATTCGAGCTTTTCATGACATTAATCAGGCCAGGGAATGACTATTTTTAAAAATTATTTGCCAGTCCTGGGGACCTAACTCAGGGCTTGTGCACTGTCCTTGAGCTTCTTTTGCTCAAAGATAAAGAGCTATATCACTTGAGCTACAGCACCACTGTATTTTTCTGTGTATGTGGTACTGAAAGAATCAGATCCAGAACTTCATCCATGCTAGGCAAGCACTCTACCACCAAGCCATCCTCCCAGCCCAGGGAATAACTTTTAAATGAACATCTAATATGAATGAGCAAGTTAGGAGGTAAGCTAACTTAAGATCATTTTAGAAAGAGGGAAGAGAAAGGTCCCTTAGAAATAAACTTTATTTAAAGGTCACTAGAAAACCACTGAAGCTAAGAGTGATGGAGTAAATGAATGGGTTTATGAGTGAGAAGAGATGAATGGATTTAGGCAGATGATGGGTGGCCAGATCCTGAGGGCCTTTATAGATTAGAGAACATCCTTTAGATCTACCTGGTCAAAACTGAAGCACTCAAATACACAGAACACAGAAGAATAACTGAACTAAAGTTTGACAGCAGGTCTGTGATGGCTCTGTTGTCAAATGATGGCGTTCAGATGCAGATACAGGGAGATCGTGGATGTTATCATGCTACAACCCAGGAAAGAGTTAAGAGTGGCTTGGATCTCTAAGAGAACAATGAAAAAGAAGTACAGTGGTTATTGCACATGATGAAGTTAAAACTCAACAGAACTGGCTCATAGACAAGATATGAGAAATAAACAAAATAAACAAAGAGAAATCTGGTGTAAGCCTGGGATCATTAAGAGGTTTCACTGAAGCAGATATGAATGTCTTTGTATTACAAGACATTTATAATCAAAACCCTATTTTAGACATGCATTTCTAAGTAGTGGGTAACAGCAAATTCTGTAGGCCGAGTCTTAGGATCAAATAAAATACATGATCAATGGAAGCTATCTCAAAAAATAAGAAAATAAAGACAGATAAAGAGAAGGGGGAAGAAAGAAGAGGAGAGGAGAGGAGAGGTGAGGAGAGGAGAGGAGAGAAAAAGAAAAAGGAAAAGGAAAAGAAAAGAAGCCAGTTAGGGATTACAAAGAAATCACCAGTTTGTTGCTGAACCATGCTTCTAGGTGTTACTTCAGGAAAGTGGTAAGGGACTTTAAAGCTCTTAACACTAAATCTTGCCAGAGATGCAATATAAAACAAGATGTGAAATTTCCCACCCCCAGAGCCTTCAAGGGAGGTGGCAGAATGTACAAGCAAAACCAAGCAAATATTTCTCGATGTGTACATAGGTGAGTGTGTATGGACATGCATGCATGTGCAAGTGATGGTTCTCAGGGAGCCTGTGCATGCACTGGTGGAAAACCAAGCTCATATTTCCAAAACAAAGACACACTGGGCAGCAGCAGGGGGCCTGACAGAGAAGCAGTACTGGAGGCACACATGGAATCCCCCAGCTCTGCAGAAGGATGGTCCTGGCAAGAGATTCCAGCACAGAATATAAACCTTTGCAATAGTTACAGATCCGATGGGCAAGTACTTTGGCTCTGGAGATAGCCATCTGCAAAAAACAGAGACACACCACCACAGAAAGAAGCCCTCAGAATATTCTAGATCCTACATGCCATAGGAAGCTCAGTTTCTTCTGTATTTCATCACCAGACAGAATGTTCTGTTTCTTCTAAATGTCATTGCCAAAGGAGAATTTTATAATTACTCATGAATACGAGGCTTTGAAAACCATTGTCACCTCTGTGCTCAGCTACAGTCTTAACTGATGCTATTTGCTTTCTTGTCTTTTTCAGAATATGGGAAAATTAAAAGGGATTGTAAAGGAACTATGTACGAAAATCTCTTCAGTTTACAAGTAAAGACACTGGCATCCTAAGAGGTAAGATGCATTTCTCCCTAGGATTCTATGGTATTTTTTTTCAGGTTCTGAATTGGGACAATGGTTCTTTCTTTAGGTTCCTTTCTTTAGTCTACTGCTCTGTTTTCTATACTATAGTATTGAGACATCATATATATTCTTCATTAAAATATACCTGCAGGACAGGCCCATTGGCTCTGTAATCTTAGCTGAGATGTGGCTCAAGTGATAGAGTGCTAGCCTTGATTAAAGCTCAGGGACAACATTCAGGTCCTCAAAGTTCAATTCAAGCCCCAGGCACTGGCATAAAAATGATAGATAGATAGATAGATAGATAGATAGATAGATAGATAGATAGATAGATATGCTTTCATCAGCATGATATACTGTGATGTTGTTTTTACATATGTTTTAGAATAGTAAGGGTTACAGATTTTATAAAATTTGGGAAACTATCAAAGAAGTCTTTTCTTGATAATTCCTTGTGAGTATATTGGTTCATTTGAGTCACACAAATAATAAAAAGTAGCTCAAATTTGTCCTGGCCAGAATACATATGGACAAAGAACTTTTGGGGCTTTGAGTATAGACTTCAGACTATTCAATCAGTAACATGCGTACAACATTGTCCCCATGAAGGTATATAAAATATTTATCTTACGTTATGTTCTTTCTTAAAGTTCCAATAAAAATAGAGGTCTCCTGAACAATGCCAAGATCCCATAGATGACAATGGCTGAGGAAGAAGCTGAACTCTGTACAAATGAAACTAAAATTCAGGGTAGGCATTGCAGGTTTGCATATGAAATCAGAGCAGCATTATAAGGAAATATGTAGCCCAAGGTTATGAGACATCAGTGATTCATTTATCAAGAAAAAAGAGAAAAAAATAGGCATAGCTCGTTGAATATTATCAGCCTCAAATTTTGCAATAGATTTATGACTTTATTTTAGTAAAGAGGGTAATAACAATGTCATTCGTGATGCTATATTTTATGTGTGCAAGTATGCCTATACTTAATAGAATTCATCAGGCAGTAGGTATGGGCACTATTTAAAACATGGGTCAAGGGGGCATTAATTCTATTCAAAGTGTCCATCTGTTGCTGCACAACTTGCTATGGGGGTTGCATAGCAACCTACAGTGCTGTGGATATGGTTGGCCTCCCTCTGTTGCTTTTGTTTGCCCTCTGAGAGACTTGCCCTTGATGGAAGAAACCATAGGTGTTCTTTTGTGTGTGTGTGTGTGTGTGTGCATATATATTTTGTGGAGGTGGGCATGCTGGAGTGGGCTCATTATAGCCTGCTGAGCTAGGTAGCACTGTGAGACAATATCTGACATATGAATGTAATTTATCTTCCTGGCATGATTCTTAACCCCAAACCATTCCCCAAATTCTGAAGACTGGAAGTAGAGCAATTAAAAAGAAAATATCAGGACCTTTTCCCTGAATACCTAGGGAACAAAATACATTGGACAGAAGATTCTAGAAGTTTAAAAGAGCGTTGTGGCACTTAGGCAAAATAATAATGTTTACTTTTAGCATATTTCTGAAAATTGGGAATTTTCAACTTTAGCTGTCATGAAATTTGTCAAAGTAGTCGGAAGAAAATCAGGTTTCTTTAAAGATCTCTGTGCATCAGTGTCAATTCTAACTCCTTAATTTCCTTGATTATCAGTACATTTTATATTTAGCAAAATTTACAACAAATGTGAGGATAATTGTACATTGAAGATGTACTTAATAGACTTGCTTTATTTCTAATAGCAGAGGCAATTTGGGGTGGACCAAATAACTCCCTTTTGCATCTGGCATTTGTAGATGAGACTGTGGATCATCAACATATAGCAATATAAAACTATCAAGAACATGCCCTTAAGACAGGGTGGAAAACACTGTATTTTTTCTGAAAATTTTTTGTCATAGTAATAGAAGACTATAATCAAGACAACAGGACATTTTTCCACTCATCAATTGCAATAAATTGACCAGAATACTAACATTTTCTTCATAATACAGTTTTAGAAATGCTTTAGCTCCTTCTCTAGCAGACCTATATATTTCAATTATAAACAAATCCTAACATCTACCCTTTCCTCTTAATGATCACTCAGATTTACCAAGGGTTGAGTTTTGCAAGGGTAATGCCACTGCTTCAATTTCTAAGTGTTTTGGAGAGAATGTAGGAGGTATGAAAAAATATTCCCTATTCTGTATTATTAAAACGTTGGTTTGTGAAAGCTGGAATTCTTGATGATGTAATTTCAGCAATATTGAATCTATAGAAGTGGATGTGCTCATCTTCCCACATATAAGAAACACAGCCTGAACAGGAATGGATTTTAGATGGTGGTCTGTCATGCAGTCACATGCCAGGTTCATTCTAGCATGGGCTATTATTGCTTCAGTAAGGTAACCACATGGTTTATTCTCCATATTTGTTCTGTTTGAGACTGTAGGAGAAATTAGAAAACTAGAAAAATTGGCCTAAACAAAGGCATAATAGGGGAGTAGAACACAGGTCACACTAAATAGAGGAGAGACACATTATAGAGCAGGGATATCTGATAGAGAATGTGCCAAGGAATCGCGTGCATGAAAGTAGAAACTGGTGAAAATAAACTGTTATATACTCCATCATCAAGAGCCATAAGTTTGAATTTAGCAGCCTGGGTTCAAATTCAGTCTGTCACTAACTAGCTTTGTGAAATAATCAAGTCATTGAGCTTCTCTGAATTCAAATCTCAGAGCTACCAAAAGAAAAGGAAAAGGAGGCAAAAAGTATGACAATATAGTAAGGACAGTTTTTTCTCCTTGACCACTCACAGATTTAAGAAGTCACACTTCTTTCTCAAGAGTTTTTCAACAATTTGATATCCATTGAGTCGCACTAAATAGATGTGCTATCACTAACTTGACAAGGAATGCAATTCCATCCTTGTTTTCTCTCTTTCATTCTTCTAGATGTAAACAGGAAAGAGAAATATCACCCTTCATTGCCATTGCAAAAAGACCCTAAAACATGATCTCAGTTGGTCTGTTTCTCTTATTGCCTGCACTCCCATTTCCCACATTTAACACAAATGATGACCCAGGAGTGTGAGTTGGTGAAAGGCCAGAATAATTTAACACTGAAAATTGAATGTGAGGGTAGTAGCCCTACATGCATAATTCCAGCTCTTAGTTACAGAGCAAAATTCACCTAAGTCTACCAAGGTAATGGAAACTCAATTCATATCTCTGGTTTAAAATGCTATGTATTCTAGGGCTGGGAGTTTGGCCTAGTGGTGTAGTGCTTGCCTAGCATGCACGAAGACCCAGGTTTGATTCCTTGGTAAAACATACATAGAAAAAAGCCAGAAGTGGGGCTGTGGCTCAAGTGGTAGAGCTCTAGCCTTGAGAAAGCCCAAGGACAGTGCTCAGGCCCTGAGCTCAAGCCCAGGACTGGCAAAAAATGCTATGTATTCTAGAGGAGGTATAATGATTGCTTACCATAAGAATATATTTTAAAAAATAAATATCAAAGGTAGGGTTATCATTAGGCGGCTAAAATTTTGGTTTCACCAAAAGGTACTTTACCCAAACACTCAATTTGTATCTAACTTTCCTTGCATGTAACTTTTAGTGTATGTAGATATAGGCTAAGAAAGATGGGATACCTCTTCAATTAATCCTCTTAAAAACCTTATGAGGTAATTTTCTTTTATTACATATCATCTGCACATAAGGAAATCAGAGTTAAGTAACTTGCCCAAGGTCTTAAAATTAATGCATAATAGTCATAATTTTAACCCAGCCAGTTCAACTCCAGAAATCTTGCATTTAAATTGCTTTACAATACTGCCTTCCTATGCTACAGCAAGCAGTTGAAAATCACAAGCTCTGGTGTTGATCTTTTAATAGCCTTTGACATAGATATTATGGAGTCAAAATTACTTTCATAATCAAATTAAGATCCAGCGAACTGAGTCATCTATGTAGGCATTCATAAAAAGGGACTATTATATGATTAAACATATTTTCCTGTCCATTGGAAATATATTAGATTTGTTAATTGCTGAGAAGTGGCTAATCATTTTTATTAAGACAGGGTTCTTTTATGCAGTGATATGCAGAAAAAATTCTCCAAGCAGAAAATCTCATTAACCTCATTTAAACTACAGAAAACAGGGCTGGGAGTTTGGCCTAGTAGTAGAGTGTTTCTCAGTGCTATGTACATAGAAAAAAGCTGGAAGTGGTGCTGAGGCTCAAGTGGTAGAGTGTTAGCCTTGAAAAAGTCCAAGGACCAAGAATCACAACAAATCAGAGAAAGGCTGGATAAGTGGGACTGCATTAAACTGCAGAGCTTTTGTATGGCAAAGGACATAGCTAGTAAACTAATCAGGAAGCCTACAGAGTGGGAGAAGATCTTCACCAACCAAAAAATGGACAAAGGCCTCATATCTAAAATATATGAACAACTCAAAAAATTGAATCACTCCAAAACTAACCTCCAAAGTAACAACCATCCCATTAAAAAATGGGCCAAAGACTTAAAGAGAGTCTTCTCTGAAGAAGAAACAAAAATGGCCTAGAGACACATGAAGAAATGCTCACCATCTCTGGTCATAAAAGAAATGCAAATCAAAACAACTCTAAGATTCCACCTCACTCCAGCTAGAATGGCCAGGATCAGAAAAACGAATGACAACAGATGCTGGAGGGGATGTGGCCAGGAGGGATCACTACTACACTGTTGGTGGGAGTGCAAACTCGTTCAACCACTATGGAAAGCAGTGTGGCAGTGCCTCAAAAGGCTAAACATACAACTCCCCTATGACCCAGCAATTCTACTACTTGGCATTTACCCAACCACCCAGAAACAAGGACATACTAAACCCACTAGCACAACAATGTTCATTGCAGCACTATTCACCACAGCAAAGATATGGAACCAACCTAGATGTCCCTCAGTTGATGAGTGGATCAACAAGTTGTGGTATTTGTACACAATGGAATTCTATGCTGCTGTCAGAAAGAATGACATCACCCCATTTGTTAGGAAATGGAAAGACTTAGAAAAAATCATATTAAGTGAAGTAAGCCAGACTCAAAGGAACATAGGCTCAATGGTTTCCCTCATTCGTCATAATCAGTAGAAACCTTGGGCTCTACTAGCAGAGATTTGCAATAGAGCAAAATCTTGATACATAAGGACATATAATGTGAAGCTAATTGAAAGGACCTCCAGGATAGTGAAACAAAAGCCATATAATGAATGATTGTTGTCCTTAATGTACTATGCTGTCTCTCATCTCCTTTGCTGTCCCTTGGTTATCTCATATTGGTATAGTATCTCACTTTGTTATCTGATATATTGAATTTATTTGTATTTGGATATTTGAAATTTGATAGGGAAGGGGGGAAAACCAAGATGGGTGAGGGGTGTGGGGGGGGAGGGAAACGGGTACCAAGACGTGTGAAAGGGTATCAATGTATGTGAATTAATGCACCTTCTATCTGGCAAATATCATGTAACCCTTTTACTAATTACAATAAAAAAAAAGAATGTAAGGGTTAAATACCTTCATATAAACTGAAGTCAGGAATGGCTCTCTTTTTTTTGTGCTTTTAGTGTTTTATCTTTATCATTGGTTTGCATCAATTGACTATATATGCCTTGGTATGATTTTCTGTTTTTTGAAACTTTAGGTTTATAGTCAACAGTAAATGCAATGACACAAAGAGATTCCTTCTAAGATTCTTTCTCCTCTCCTCTCTTCTCTTTTCCTGTCCTGTCCTCTCCTCCCCTCTTCTTTTGTGCTTCTCTTACTTTATCATTCACCTATGCCACAAATTTAATCAGCATTCACCAACTAAAATATCTACATATCTGCTCAGATAAATAATACTACCAAGCCTACCAATACTTTTAGGTAGTAAACTAGACAATTCTTGTATTACCTTAACTAATGTGTATTGGCAAAATGCAAAAAACCCATTTAAGCACATTAAGTTGAGACTTTCAACTCCATCTCTGAATCCCCAAGAAGGAGATCCAGATTAAAGTTTAAGCTAATCGTCAAGATCAATGAAGCATTTGATTAACCTATGCAATGACACCTCCATAGACAGGACTTCCTCACAACTGCAAGCTACATGGAAGATGAAACAGCAAGAGGGCTCTTCTCACATGCTATGCTCATGTCTCTCTTCCATGTTAGTATTGTTCATCTTTTGAAACATTGTTCACATTATGTGAGCATACATAGGTAAAGTGTTTCTTTACATGAATTCTGTGAGTAATCAAGAAAATTAGTCAAACCTAAGTAGCAAGTTGTGAAAGACTCAGTTTTGTAATCCATGGGTCAGAAGTAAGGATCACATTCTAGGATTTGCAATTGTCATCTAAAGTAAATAAGAACTGTGTACCAGTGGCTCATGCCTATAATCCCACATACTCAGGAGACTGAGATCCCAGGATCCTAAGGGCAAGTCAAAGCCAATCTGAACAGAAAAGTTGACGAGATTCTTATCTCCAATTAATCACCAAGAGCCAGAAGTGGAGTTGTGGTTCAAGTGGTAGAGCACTAGCCTTGAATAACAAAGCTTTGGGACAGTGTCCAGGCCCAGAGTTGAAACCTCAAGACCAACCATGAATAATAATGATAATTTTTTTTTAAGTAGAGAAGAGCCTTGTAGGAATAGCCTGTATTCTATGGACTCTGACACTGTCTTCAGTTAGACTGTTACCCATTTGCTAAGTGGTAACTCCACCTATTTTTTAGAAGGTAATTGGCTTATGAGATACATCTATAACAAGTCAGATTATTGTGCCTCTTTTCATAGAACTTTAACTGCCTGGCAAGGTCTATCTGAGTGTAGCAAGGATGTGGTGTGTGATGGTAAAGATACTGGGTATAATCATTGGTAAGTTCTAGGACAATTAGAATGCAAACTCCTGTAGTCGAGAGCATCATGTCTCATAAGACAGAGAACTCATACTGCTTGAAAAATAGATTTTACTGTATGATGGACTACCCAGTCCTAGATACCAAGAAAATACAAAGACTTGACATAAACTAGTGTGAAATTCTGACAAATAAGAATTCAAGGCTGGCAGATGAAACACATATTCCTCTTTGCTGTCCTCAGAACTGTTGTCCATGTGATTTCCCAGGAGACAGCACTAAGGAGACAAGTGGCTAGTTGTACTAGATCACTTCATTGTAGCTTCAGTTGGTCTTGATTCTGTCCTCTCCTTCACATTCACTTCCCTGTCATCTGCTCCTGGAAGCATCAAAGATGCAATACCCTTCCTTCTTCATACTCCAGTGATTAAATAATTTCCATTATTCATTTCTAGTCAGCTCTCCCAAAACTGAAGTTTCCTTGTATTTCCTATTGAAAGAGTGTGCCGATTGACACTTTAAGATTTTACCTATTCTTTACTCAAGAATTCCATATTTTGTTGTCATGTCATTATTTTGACTCACAGGTGAGTACCTTCTGGGACTTTTCCTTAGGAAGAGAGGAGATCATCTCATAGGAGATTGCCTTATGCAGTCCAAATTTTGAACTGCCTTATACAGTCCAAATTTTGAATACAACAGAAATATCCCCAATATAGTACAACTGTGAATTTCCATAGCCTTTCCCTCTCATGTTGTCCTGCAGCTTCTATGATAAACTGGGTGGCTACTGGGAGAATCTAAGGGAAATCAAACATCTCTGAGAGAATGGAAACTGTTGCTTTAGTAACTGTGGACCCTCAAATTTAGACTGCTGACTCAAGTAGGGGAAACCCAGACTGTATCCAGACTCTGAAAGAACTCATCAGAAATTTGATAGAAAGAGAGAACTTATTAGAAAGCAGATAAAAGGAAGATATTAAATGCAGAATTGTTGGCCATAACTTTGAGGACTTGGTGAAGTAGTCAACAAAAGAATCAAGAGTACATATTTACAAACCAGAAGAATGTAGATCAGGGTTCAAATAATTTGACTCCAGGAAGCATCATATTGTGCCCAGAAACTTAAAGCCCCCCCACATAGCCAGAGACCAAAGATCAATGCAAATTGCAATGAGTCGTTTATTGACGAGCTCGAGCACGGGTCTCTGCGCACTGATAGTCGAGTGCAGACCAGAGGCCCCGAGCACAAGATTACAGCCCCTTTTATACATTTTTTTGGTAGGGGGAAGGCCCCAGCAAGTAATAGCAACAAATCAATATGCCACACGGGAAATTTATACTATAATTTCATTGAACGATTGGTGCAATACAAAGCAGGAAAGGGGTCATGACTAAACATTGGTCAGTCTAGCTGGCTGTCATTTTAGGAGGAAGATTTTAGGCCAGATATGAGTCTAGGGGGATCTCCATGGTAATGGGCTTGTGATTGGTTGACATTTGCCCTAGTTTGCTGGCCCTCGCAAGTCCGACCTTGTAGGTACCAGATGGCCACTATCTCTAGCTCCCGGCTTGGAATGTGTATACTCCCTGCTAGAGTGTAGCTCAATGTCTGGGACCCAAGGACAAATGGGTGGTTGTAGATTAGCCACAAGGACAGCAGTTGCATTTCTCAGGGTTTTAGCAAGCAGATATACAGAAGCAGAAAGGCCAGTTAAGGAAATACAAGTATAAAAATATAAATGAATACAAGTATAAAAATACAAATGGCTAACATAGGTTTATAGAAAAATATATAGATATTTTCTATGCTCCTCAATCACATTGGCAGTATACGTCTTTTTAAAATTAAATTTTATTGTAAAGGAGATGGTTACATAAATTAGATAATGAGTACATTTCTTTTTGAACAATGTTACTCTCTTCTTCATTTTCTCCTACTTCATCTTAAATATGGTGGGATACACTGATACTTCTGCTAGTTCAAATATTTTTTCGTGTTTTATTTTTCTGTTCTACTTGCCTGGGCAAGGCACTTTGAGTAGAAAGACTAGTCCTACAATATCTTTGCTATCCAGGGGCTTACGCTGTAACATGATACATGCATGGAAGCTAAATAACATAAGTGCTATGAGATATGTCAAGGATGCTGGATGAGGTTGGATAAGGCATAATCCAGTATAAGTAAATACACAAGGGCCATACTGTGATCTTGATTCTCTAGAGTGCGTTGGAGTGAAGGCACTCTGAATTGCAGTGAAGGCAAGATCATAATACTATGGGTGGGTGTGGTGGTTTTTATCTATAATCTGGCATTTGGAGGAGGCATAAATAGGAGGATCATGATAAGGCTGAGCCAGGGAAAAAGCCCAAGACCCAAACTTAAAACTATGTTGTTCATGTGGTATTTCTTCTTTCTGAAGTACAAGACCCTGCTTTTAAACCCTACTATCACAACTCACAGAAACAAAATAGCACCATATGTACTTGCTTTCAGAGTATTCTGCTGTAAATATCACTGACCTTTTGATGAGAAATTTAATAATTTTTGATGGTCTTTGACTCTAAGCACATTTTCTCTCTTCTCTGCTCACCCTTAACTCCTGGGTATGATGGAATTCTTTCTAGTTACTGCTCAGCTTGTTTTCCTCATATTTGGTCCATTTTAAAAATAGACTTTTTCAATTCTATAGTCTTCAGGAGGTATCTTTTCCAGTGATATTTTAGAAGTAAATCACCATGTCCTTTTAGGCTCTGCACTTGAAATTCCTTGACTACTGCCTGTTAAAGCTCAACCCCCTCCATATTCCATTTTCAGAAAGCAGTGTTCTCCTGTCTCATTACCAATTCTGTTTGCTTAAAGTCTTATCTATGGATTCTCCTGTGCTGGCCTATGCAGTGGGCAGGAAGTAAGCATGCTCTCTATCTGGATTTTTTGTTTGTTTTCAAGAACCCACGTTATTAAGACTTTAGACTCTTTCGAATTCTGTTTGATATTGAGTGGGGTTGTTTACAGTTGTGGAGATTCACACATCTAAAATTGAACAGTTGGTGGAGAGGGAGAGCTATATGTGGTTGTAGTCTTAGCCAGGAGTACATTTGGATGGAAAGAGCATATGTCAATTGAATGCATGTAGCCACCGAGCCTGTGTGTTTTGAAGACAGAGGAGCAAATTTGCTTCCTTACTTCCTGCTGAATAGAGAGCCTCTTTTGTCTCCAGTTGTCTTCCAATAAACAAAGAAAGCACTTGGCCACATAGAGCTCACGTTTTATTTATTTAGTTCCTCCCTGTAGTATTTTCAGACTAAGCTACCCTACACCAAGGAATCATGTCTACTGATTAGCCAGGCCAGACTATTGCTTGGAAGTTTCACTGGGACCTCATGCAATGGATTAATTGTTTGCCATGAGGAAGTCTCTTAATCTTGTGATAATTTCTCTTTATATTCTCAAAATGGAAGATAATAATGCTAAAAAAAGATAAGTGACTCGATATTCACAACTCGCAATTATCTCATCTCTCAATTACTTTTTCATCAAAATTGCAGATATTTTTGTGAAGATGCTTTAAAATTTAGCCTTTTCATCTAATTTTGACCATAGTCTACAACTTTACATTCAAGACAATAGCCAGTGACATTCTCACAATTTCTTTCATAAATTAAATGTCTTTTTTCCCATATACTTCATTTTTATGTATGTAGGTCTATTTCTGGAATGATTTGATTCTTCGACAAATGTTTGTCTATTTTTATTCCACTACCATGTTTAATTCATGGGGATTTAATTTTTAAAACTTTTTCTATGATGCTTCCAACAATTTTATTTTATGTGTAAAGGTATTAGGTTGTATTTCCTCATCTCAGACACTGCTAGTAGAAGCTCCATTTCTGCCAGTGTCTTTTTTCATTGTGAGTAACATATTTCAATTGTTCAGATGACAGAGTAAAAGCATACCATAAGACAGAATAGCATTAAAGTGAATGTCCATCAATACTCTACTCTGCCATCAGAAAGAATGATATTGTACCATTTGTAAGGAAATGGAAGACTTGAAAGCAAGTCAGACCAAAGAAACATAGGTTACTTGGTTTTCCTCATTTGTGGTAATTAGAATGTGTCCACAAATCTATAAGTAAACACACTGGATGGTTTAAATAAATATATTTATGTAACTATGTATATGTATATATATGTACACAAATATGTATACTGTGTCCATATATATGCTTGTATATATATTACATAGTTCTCTAGATATTCATATGATGAGACCAAAGGACATACATAGGAACAAATCACAGAGATTCCATAGCTATGTGGATATGATCATATAAAATAATATTTTTTGAAATGACCACCTAGAAATGGAAAGAAGAGATTGGTGTTGTTGTTGTTTTTGTTATTTTCGCTATCATTTCCTTTTTGTTTGTTTTGGGGAGGGCAATGGGCAGAACAGAAAAGGTATGATAAAAGGAAACAAATACATCAGTGGAACTCACTAGACACTATGTGGAAAATGAACTATACAACTTGTGGATGGATAAAGAAGGGAAATGCTGGTAAAGAGTGAGGGAAGGAGGTTCCATAAGAAAAACAAAGAAGTGTACTCATTACCTCACTTATGTACTATAACCCCACTGTATATTACCTTTACAATAACAATAAAATATGTTTAAAAAGAAAATTATGTGAAAATTTCCTTTTTATTTCAAGGATTATTTCAGTCATTAAATGTGAATTAAGGTCATGCTACTTGGCTCAATAGGAATTGTTGCTAGTTATAAAATAAAACACCAAGATGGGTGCGGGTGGATTAATCCTAGCTACTCAGGAGGCTGAGATCTGAGGACCAAGGTTCGAGGCCATCCTGAACACAAAAGTCCTTGGGATTGTTATCTCCAATTAATCACCAGAAAACTGGAAATGGCATTGTGTTTCAACACGGTTGAGAGGTAGACTTGAGCTGAAGAGCTCAGGGATAGTGTCCAGGTCAAGAGTTCAAGCCCCACAACTGACAAAGAAATAAAGAAATAAATAAAACACCAGAAAGAAAAAAATAAATAAAAGCTCAATAGGAAAAAAAATAGCTTATACCTACATGTCTGTATAAATTTCAAAAGAGCAAGTAGAAGGAATGTAGAAACAGACATGTCATCACCCACTGATATTAAAATATTCAAGTGAATTTTTTGCATTTTAAGTATCTATATTTTGTTGAATGTAATTGAATCATGTTGAGTTGCATTAAAAGGAAAAGTTGCTCTGTTTTGCACAGGACACAACTAGCAAGTTAAATAGAAAGGCCACAGAGTGGGAGAAGATCTTCACTAGCCATACAACAGACAAGGGCATCATATCTAAAATATATTTACAGCCCAAAACATTGAATCTCTCAAAAACAGATCCTCAAAGAAACAACCATCCAATGTGCTAAAAACTTAAAGAGAGACTTCTCTGAAGAGGAAATAAGAATGGCCTATAGACACATGAAGAAATGCTCAACATCTCTGGTATAAAAGAAATGCAAATAAAAACAACTTTGAGCTTCCCCCTCACTCCAGTTTGAAAGGCCAAGATCAAGAAATCTAATAACAAGAGATGCTGGCAGGGATGTGGCCAGGAGGGATCACTACTATACTGTTGGTGGGAGTGTAAACTTGTTCGACCACTCTGGAAAGCAGTATGGCAATTTCTCAAAAGACTAACCATAGAGCTCCCCTATGACCCAGCATTCCCACTCCTTGGCATTTACCCAAATGCCCAGAAACAAGGGCATACTAAAGCTAGTAGCATTATTTAGCTTAGCTAAGATATGGTACTAACCCAGATGTCCCTCAGTAGATGAATGGATCAAGAACATGTAGTATTTATGGAACTCCATGCTTTTATCAGAAAGAATGACCCCACCCCATTGGTAAAGAAATGGAAAGACTTGGAAAAAATCATATTAAGTGAAGTAAGCCAGACCCAAAGGAACACAGGCGCCATGGTCTCCCTCATTTGTAATAATTAGTACATATCTAGATCTCTCCTAGCAGAGGGTCACAGTTCAGAAGCTATGTACATATGGACAAGTAGGATGAAGCTAAACAAAATGAACTCTAGGGTACGGAAAACAAGAGGTTTATCTTTGTTCTCAGTGTACTACGTGAAGTTATTTCTTTTGTCTTTTTTTCTCCTTATGGTTAATCTCATGTGGTTACTGTGTCTCACTTGTCACCTGGTATATTGTAAATACATTTATTTGTTTATTTGAAATAGGGAAGGGAAGGGGGAAAACAAGATGATTGAGAAGGGGTGGGGGAGGCAAATGGGGACAAAAACATGAGAAGGGCTATCACTGTTTGAGAAGTAATGTACCCACTACCTGTAACCCCTCTATACATTACTCCGATAATAGAATTTAATAAAACAAAGTAAAAGGAGAAAAAATTAAAAAGCTGCTGCTCTTTCTTCCTCAGACACAGTTTTATAAATAAAGGAATTAAATGGAAGTACCTAACTACAGGGTATATTTTAAAAGTTCATAAAAGAGGCTTGAATATTTGAATATACCCTTTCAAGTTACTCAAATTATGCAATTCTAAAACATATAGCTTCATGTTCTTTTTGCTATAACTTCTCAAGTATATAAATGGATAAAAACCAAAGTTTTATTCCTAAAGATTATGGCACATTTTACTACCAACCCATCTTGGAGACCCTTACAGACTAGTAACTTGTAAATGCTCCCACCTGCCAGCATTACAGACACAGGTGCATCAAGTGATACACCTTCATTTTTCAATTCTTCTTGTCTGAGTATTGTCAGAATAGAAGCGGTATGATATAGTAACAAGTTAGTCCTGCGTTCTTTGTGTCATATCAAGCTGATGTTCAGTGCATATTCCTACTACAGTCCATTCAAGGATTTTCTTGAACACTTTAATTTTTGCAAGTTCCACTGTCAGGTCCTGTAAGGAGCCCTAGGCACGGAGAAAGGTTGTAAAGGCTCTGTTGCAGGAAATTAACTAAAATAAATAGCTTATTAATTTTTATCTTATTGGTTAGAAGTAGTCGCGTGGTGCCTGCCACCTGACTGTGAGAATGTGAGGAAAATTTACTCATGCTTTGACTGAACTCCTGGAATGCTTTACTAATATTTGTTTTGAGGACTTGGATTTTGTTTATTTTGCATTTTGCTAAAATACAAAGCTAAGTCATAGTAGACAGTAGTAGTAAAGGAAGTTACAAAATACGTATACTTGCTAAGACAAAAAAAAAATCTACAAAGGCAATTTAGAAGTGTGAAAGACGATGGACAGAAAGTTACCTGGTGGCAGAGCTCAGAGAATTGGGTGCTATTTAAGTAGCAAATAAGGTATGGAATTAGGTTATAAAAATGATGTGTAAGAACAGCAAAGGAAGGACAAAGGCACCTAATAGATAGAAAGGGAGTTGAAGAAGCAGCTATCAAAGTGGTGCGGCTCAAAATGACATTTCAAAATAGTGCAGTGGAGAAGAAAAGAACCGAATGCGACTTGACGGCCCAGGCTGACATGGAGCAGCTGCGGCGGTTGCTGTGCTCTCTGTTCATGGCTCACGCTCAGTGCAGTTCCGTAACGTGGCACCTCGTGTTGTAGGATTGAAGTTTGAAGTCAGGCAGTTAGCTACAGCCCAGAATTCTGAATAAGATATTAGCTGGTTTTTCCTTGAAGTATTGAGGTCTTCCTGAAGTTCTTTCTTCTCTAAAAATACCAGTTACACTAGCATAACAAGTGAGTTCACATATGTCCTTGAATTAACTTTAAGAAATGCCACATTGTCATTTTTAAGAGGCATCTTCAAGACACTTACTTCACTTTATACCCTGATATACGTCCAACATGTACCACTGATACTTTTTTCCAGTAAACTACCCCCATAAACAACCAAAGCTAAGAGCAGATTTCTCAGGAAAATTCAATGTTCATGGAAGTTATCACCTCGTTGACTATAAACCAAAACTAAAATACATATAAACCTTATCATTCTCTAGTTTATTTTCCCTATTATGAGTGACTGGATTTATTGTACTATAATTATTGTGAACCATAGTTAGTATATCTTGTCATCTATATTACATATAGTTTATTAAACCATGAAAAAATATACTATTTGTAAACAGTTCTGAAATACTTTATTGTTTTCATCTTAGAATCAAATTGGAGAATCCATCTTAAATCAGTGCCATAGACAAATTTAGGAAAATGGTGACATTTGGATACAGCCATTATTTCCATATAGTTTTAATTGGTAAATCATTGTTGAAAACATATTTTCTGAAAAGTAGAATTTTAGAAAAAGATCCAGAAGCTTGCTTCGGTTACTGAAAAAATACTTTAATGTGTATCTCCTAACTCTTGAAATATAACTCACCCCATCCAACATAAAGGTGATTAGAAATTGATTGAAGCTAGCAGCTTATAAAATGATAATGAACTCTGTCCCTTGTATCTTCTCAACAGCTTATTTTGCAAAATATATACTTTATACTTTATTATTTATTTTGCTACTAACTAAAATGAGCTTCCACATGTTTTACCAATAATGTAAAGTTATAACTATGAAGATGCAGATGCACACCTGTTACTGCCAATATATCATCCATATAAAAAAGGTAGAAAGCATTAAAGTGAAAATGAAGAATTTGTGCTCTTAAATGATCTGTTTTCTCACTATTTACCATAGTGAAGATATGGAACCAACCCAGATGTCCCTCAGTAGGTAATTGTATCAAGAAGATGTACTATTTATACACAATGCAATTCCATGCTGCTATCAGAAAGCATGACATCGCCCCATTTGTAAGGAAATGGAAAGACTTGGAAATAATCGTATTAAGTGAAGTAAGCTAGACCCAAAGGAACATAGGCTCAATGGTTTCCCTCTTTTGTAAAAATTAGTACACACAGAGGATTACAATAGCACAAAATCTAGATACACTTGGCCATATAGGATAAGGCTAAATGAAAGGATCTCCAGGCTATGGAAACGAGAGCGTTATATCATGTGACTGTTGTTCTTAATGTACTGTGTTATTTCTCTTCTCTTTGGTTGCCCTTTGGTTAATCTCAGATTGATACAGTATCTGACTTTGTTACCTGGCATATTGTATATACGTTTGTTTATTTGAAACAGGAAAGGGAAGGGGGGGAAACAAGATGATTGGGAGGGCGTGAGGTAGGGAAATGGGGACAAAAACATCAATGTGTGAGAAGTAATGTACCTACTATCTGGCAAATATTAACTCTATACATTACAATAAAAAACCTTCAAAAACAAGTACAAAAATAAATTTAATTATAAATTTTAAAAAATGATCTGTTTTCAAAAGTAGAAGAAATACAAACAAAAGTATTGTTTTTAAGAAGTACTCAATCATAAAAATAGTTATCAAAATGAGCTTTAGGACATGGAAACAAGAGATTTTTTTCTTAATTGTTTTTCTTTTCTTTTTGCCATATTTGTTCATTTATCTGTTTGGGAGAGGGTAAGGGGGGGCGGGTAAAGCGTGAGCCAGTGCCACAGTGGTACTTATTGGCTTCATGTGGAAAATGGGCAAGACAACTTCTAAGTGGGGATAGGAGGGAGAAACACAAGGAAAGAGTGACACTGTCCAAACAGAAATGTACTTTATCTGACTTATGCTATTGTAACCTCTTTATACATCACCTTTACAGTAACAAGGACATTTTTTTAAAAGAAGTGAACTATTGATATTAGTGTTCATTAAGAACAATTGATTTATAGCCATTGTAATTTAGGAAGGCATTAAGAATCCTTTAAATAGATTCTTACCCTCACACCGAACAACTTCATTGCCAGTAGTTCTAAGTACCTCAGCACTGTGTCCTAGTCCCACAGGACTATGACTAGCCTCATCCTTATGAAAAGATCAGTTCCACTGCCATACTTTTCCTGGTATTGTGCCAGTAACTTTCAGCCACTGGGATGGTACCATCTCATTTCCTCACATGTAGCTCAAACTCTTTTGCTTCAGAAGTAATATCATCATTCTTCCTCCCCCCCTCAAGCTTGAGGGAGACAAATCAAGACCAAAGGAACAAAAGGCCCATGATATCCTTAATATGTGGCTATTAGATTCAAACAATACAAGAGCGAGGACTCAATATTTGTATACCCAATGCTACGGACATGGTACTGGAAATATAAACACAACTACATAGACATAAAAACTTATGACTTATAGACATAATGCTTTATTACATAGATTAATATGTATCTATGACATACAAACCCTCAGCCTAATTTTAATTATGTTCTAAAATCTAAGTGCCAGTGATTATATATAGAGATTTCCTTCCTGAATACCTGTTTGTTAAACATGTCATTTGAAATATAATGTAAAAATCAGTTAATAAATTCTTTAATAAAAATATAAGGTTCCTTCAGCTGATAAATAAAATAAGGCACATATTCAGCCATGAAAGGATGAACTCACTTCCAAGAGCTTCTTTCTTCTTGTATTTATGTATATACAGGTATATATGTATGTGTCTCTGTGTGTGTTATTCGTATGTTGTGGTAAGAATACTTACAAGATCACAATCTTAACAAACTTCTTGTCACACAATACCACACTGTTAAATATAGATATTGAGTACACAATTTGTGTCTACAACTTATTTGCATTCTGTTCGAAACATGGCCCTAGTCTTTGCAGCATGGTGATTCTCATACTTCGTTTTAACTATACACAAGTACTCACTGTTTGGAGTGATAGCTTGTGGGATGATTTTTCTAATCAGGTTGAGAAGGTACAATTTCTGCATCTTGAGTCCCATTGCAATACACAGCTGGCTTCCTCTGGCAGGACTGCTACATGTGAGTTCCTGTGTGCACAAGGAAAAGAAGGAGCTGGTTGATTTCCAGCACACCATGTAATCATCAGGCTAATTTTTACAAAAAAAAATTATGTAATGTAGCAAAGTTAGATATGCAGACAAACAATCATTTCCTCTTCTATAATAATAGACAGGTCAAGAATATCACACTTTCATAAACTAATATGCCAAAGAAGAAAATAACATAAATATCAACCTTAAATCCATAAATCATGGAATAGTCTTACAAAGGAACTTTATATAGTCTTACAAAGGAACTTTATATAGCTAATAAAATTGTATATTATTGCATGAGTTTTTTTTATATTTTTTATTGTAATTAATAAAAGGGTCACATGATATTTGCCAGATAGAAGGTGCATTAATTCACATACATTGATACCCTTTCATATGTCTTGGTACCCATTACCCTCCCCCCTACCCACCACTATGTCCTTTACCATACAAAAGCTCTGCAGTTTAATGCAGTCCCACTTATCCAGCCTTTCTCTGATTTGTTGTGATTCTTGGTCCTTATTAAGAAAGTTTCTACCTGTGCCAAGGAGGCCTAGTGTATCTCCTATTCCTTCTTGTAAAGTTTTCAGTGTGTCAGCTTTTACCTCCAGGTCTTTGATCCATTTGGAGTTAATTCTAGTGCAGGGTGACAAAGAAGGATCTAACTTTAGTTTTCTGCAGTGCTTAACCAGTTCTGCCAGCACAACTTGTTGAAGAGGCTGTCTTTCTTCCATTCTATTTTTTTGGCTCCCTTGTCAAAGATTAGGTGGCCATAGGTCTGTGGTTTAATATCTGGGTCCTCAGTTCTATTCCATTGGTCTTCAGGCCTGTTCTTGTGCCTGTACCAAGCTGTTTTGAGAATTATAGCCCTGTCATAGAGTCTAAAGTTTGGAATTGAAATTCCTCCAGCACTGTTCTTTCTGCTAAGAAGTGTTTTTGCTATACAGGGTCTTTTATTATTCCATATGAAATTTTGAATTGCCTCTTCTATTTCTTTAAAGAATATTGCATGAGTTTTGAGAAGACACAGAGAGCCCATTCATTATGAATTCATAATGTAATTATAATTCCACTTTATAAAGTGCCGCAGTTAATATCATATTAAAGATAAAATATGGTTAGTGGCACAGATATTCATGTGGGGGGAAAAAGGCACTCAAGGCAGGTTCTGACCTGTGGTTCATTGTGAAGAAGAAAGGATTCATACAGGCTTGGGAGGAAATCAAAACATTTTTTTTTTTGCCTGTCCTGGTGCATGAACTCAGGGTCTGAGCACTGTCCTTGGGCTTTCTCAAGGCTAGAGCTCTATCACTTGAGCCACAGCACCACGTCCAGCTTTTGTTTATGTATATGGTACTGAGGAGCCAAACCCAGGTCTTTTTGGATGCTAAGCAAGCACTGTACTACTAGGTCAAACTCCCAGCCCCAAAAGATCTTTTAAAATTAGATAACAGTAGTTGTGTTTTCCTTAAGCAGAGTGCTGGTGTATGGATGATTCACCATGGCTCTTTCATCTTTTTTTTTTTTGCCAGTCCTGGGCTTGAGCTCAGGGCCTGAGCACTGTCCTTGGACTTTCTCAAGGCTAGAGCTCTACCACTTGAGCCTCACCACCACTTCTGGCTTTTTTCTATGTATGTGGTACTGAGGAATCAAACCTGGGTCTTCGTGCATGCTAGGCAAGCACTCTACCACTAGGCCAAACTCCCAGCCCCGGCTCTTTCATCTTATATGCCACATGTGTTTTGTAAGTTCCCTTTGGCAGCTGTTAAATTGTTGAGTTATAAGAGTAGTAATAATATGAAAGTTAAGACTCTTAAGAAAGTCAGCTTTATTAAAGGAACATGCAAATGAAATACCTGAATTTGAAAATCCATGGTTGTAGTGTTTTTGGAGTATTTTTATTGAATAATTTCTACTCTCCCAGGATTTTCTGTTCTGAAGGCTAATACCTACTGTTAATTTAGTCTACTGTAATTTAATTTAGGCAATTACATACACTAGAATCTGAGATACCTTTGCCATTGGAAGTGTGTCCTTTTGGTCATGGACTTCATTTTGATTAGAATCATATCTTTATCACAGTAGGTCAACAGCATGCTCTGTCCTTCTTTCCCAGTTTATATTGTTTTACTTGTGTTTAGAAAATTGGTTTTATATTTCCACTACATGGATTCTCATTTCCTCATTTTAATTATAATATTGGCAAAACTCTTATTATCTCTAGTACTCAGTTTTTAGTCAATTTGAATTTTAATATATTTTGATGCCTTTGTTCTTTAACTGTAAAATTTAATATGATGTCTGTATTTAACAGCATGTTACTATATTATTTCTGCCACCAAATGGCATCATTCCTTCCATACAGCCTCACATTTATCAGGATGAAATACTTTTCTTCCAATTAATTATTAATACAATTTTAGCATGAAGGGAATCTGTTTTATACCACAGGATTTTATAATAACTGCATTCTCGTGAAAATATTCTTTTCTAAAAAATGAAAACATTACAGCACATAGTAAATTATGCAGTCTCTCTAATTGCAGACCCTGTTTGGAAGATATGATATTAAAGAATATAAAATAGTTGGTAATAATTTTGTGGACCAGAAAAAAACATTTCTTTTCTTTGTAACTTTCTTTTAGGGGTATTTTTTTGTGTTGTAGTTAATAGAAGGATTACATTATATTTGCCAAATAGAAGGTACTTTACTTCACAAACATTAATTCCCCTTCTCATGTTTTTGTCCCCATTTCCCTCCCTACTCTTCATGTAGATATCTAAAACAACAAATATTTAGAAATTCCATTTAAAACTGTTTCTTTAGCTATATAAAAAGGAAGACAGAATTCTGCTCATCTTTTCTGGGTTGGCTATGTTTGTGAGAATTATATAAATTAAATTTCTGCCTTAAAATACCCCTAAGAGGTCATTAGAGGGTCAGAAATTTTTGAGAGAATGGACACATAGATAGATGGTGATAGTAGATATGATACATCAATAAGTAGATGATTGATAGATAATAGATGACACGTATAATGGTAGATAATAGATGAAAGAGGAAAGGAGGATGAGAGGAAGGAAGAATATTGATAATTTTCTCATTTTTATTTTATTTTACTATATATATATATGTATATAGGTGGGCTTAAAGACTTATTTATCTATGGTAAACTCTATGGCAAAGCACAGTTCTTTGTGCCTACAACAAATACATTTGTTGCAAGATGCTGAAAGAGACATTCTAATGCCTAATAAAAACAACAACAAAAAGACACAGGCAGCTCTGTGTGGACACCCTAATAACATGTAGATACAACCTTAGGGGAGTTATAAAGTTGATCAAGAATTCCCTGCACAGCCACTTTAGACTAATACTGAAAGTATTCATCCGTATTCCTTAGATGCAAGGTTAAATGAGTTCTCTGAAGCCATTCTTCCAAGGACTGTCCAATGACCAAAGTAGGCACCAATGACATCTACTCAGTTCTGAGTCCCCAACCAAGGTATTGAACACAGTGACACTGACGCTGCAGAGACGTGGACACGACATGCAACCTTACTTTTGAGTCACACGTGGACCCAGTGGCTAACTCTCCAGACATTCTGTCAAGAGGGAGCATGGTCTGGTATTTCCTCTGCAAGACACTCACCATATCCCCTCTCTCTCATTCCATATCTCAGTTTTCTGTGAGCTGCTGGCATTCCCTGAGCAAAATGAGTTTCTGCCCCTGGGCTAGCACAGCTTGGAAGAAACAGGGAGCAGCTCTTAGCAGCCTACACCACAGTCCATGCAACATGAATGCTCTGAAGGCCCCCACAGCCAACACCATGACTATTTCATTTTGACTCTCATAGTAGTATAGAAAATAAGTCCTTCACTATGCTATGATTTATAATTCTTTCAGGTACATCTTAGAAATAAGACAAAGATAGGCCCTCAGATGCATCTTTTTGCTTTCTGAGTAATCTAGTCTTCTGTGCCAGTTTTACTGAACAAAGAAATAAGACCATCTCTTGTCTTTCCTTGTGTTCTCAAGGTGCATACACACCTAAAGAAAAATAAATTTCAATAGATACATGAGCAAACAGCAGACAGCCTGCCTGCTATCAGCTAAACTGAATAAACTTCATGTCTTTGCATCCTGTCCTTTATTCTACAGTGCACACAGACTCTTAACTCTTCCCGGGTTCATTTCACCTTTCCTCTGCCTCTGGGTATAGGACATATTTTCAGTAAAGGGATATTTGCATGCTTTTTTGGACATGTGTCATTGTCCTCCCTGTGTATTGAAAATAATCAAAATGCCTTAGAAAGGTATGGCCCAAGGCACTAACTCCTTGCTTATCACATTCACCTGCCTAGAAGACACCAGCTCAGGTTTGACTGCCCATGTGGAAGACTGAACCATTATAAATGATTTTAATAAATGCAAGCTAGAATCCTGATGTTTTGGATCTTAGGTTGGCCCTTTAAGTTGATTATGAGTTTATATGTTATTTTGTAAATCACATACACAAATTTTCCAAAGGTAATAACATTATATGTATCCAACCTTCATTCATCAGTGAAATACCACATAACCCAGATCATAAGTGTTATAACCCAGGAGATGCTAAAGACTCAAATAGTGAAAAACTAGGGGAGATAGAATGACATTCTGCTTTGATCTGACCAAAGGAATGCCAAGAGGTAATATTTCATACAATTGCTAGATATATATCAATCTCTTCCTCTTTCTCGTTCATTGGAAAAGGTCATTTACATTTACTTACTAAGTATGTCATATCCCCTGTGGTTTTGTGATTCTCTTTTATATGAACTGTGAGTTCTATTTATAGCTCTTTCTAATTTCACATTTTACTTTGTCCATGTTCTTTCCTGTACATCTGCTATTAAATTTATGGGGTTCAAATTCAAATGCTCACTTGTTTTCTCCTGCACGCAAAAGAAATGTTTGGTTTTGCATTATGGTTGATTTTCCTATTGAGAAAACAAGATGAAAAGTAATCTTATAAAAACTTAAAATAGTTGATTTGATAGGCTGTTAGCAACATGGCAATACTAATTCTTATGTGGAGTTCTTTGCTTATGCTATATTCTTTATAAAGTATATAACATTGTTTATAGTCTTTATGATAATTAAGAATGATTCTGAAATTCTTTCAAAAGACATGGAGAATTGTTTGATGTCATAGATCATCACTCACACAGGAGCTTAAAATGTGAGTACAGAAATGTTAAACAGCCTCAAAACAGTAACTTCTATTTGGACAGATTTCATCATTTTATTTTTATTGCTATTGGATGGGCATCATAAAAATCTCTTACTGAAATGTTATTTTCTATGTAGTAAGGCCATTTAAAAATATTAAACATAGATTAAAGAAGGGATGAAAAACACTTTAAAATAATATGCCTGTAACAAGTTTTTGGTGTTGGTTTTTGTGAACCTACGCTTTGTAAATCTATGTGAATCTACACTTTGAGATGTCCATCTAGTGAAATACATATCTAAATCATATCAGCATAAATAGTTTAGCAGCCTGAAATTCTTTAGCTTACCCCTGAATATTCAAGGCAGATTGTTTCAAAAATCATGTGCTTATCTCCTTTGCAAGGGTTCACTTAGGAGATAAAATGGCAATAACTTATTTCATCTGTAAGGTTTGAGGTTAAACAATATTAATGGTTGGTTAATGACTTAACGAGTGAGCTACAAAGCATTTAGGCATGTAATGAACCTTAGCTTTTCAATGACTTTCCTAATGAAAGATCTATATGACTGCATGTCTCCTGTCACAAGAGAGATAGTAGGGAAGGTACCTAATCAATTGTGATGGTAAATCAATTGATCTGTAACCCTGTTTTCATACAGTGAGAAAGATATGGAGAGAGCATTTTACTATAGCTTTATTTCTAGCTGAAGATCAATAAATAAAAACGACAGCTCACTATTTGAAAATGTTCCCTTTTACTGTGCTTCGAAAGCCAAAGCAGTCAGATTGATGTCCTATTTCATAGATGTGTCAGTTTCCCTTGTCACTTCTCAACGATTTAAAGTTCCTCAAAATTAAATATATGATAAGGAGTATCCGTGAGTCTAGACTTATTGTAATGACTAAGATTTAAATGGTGCGATAAGAAATTGCTATTTTCTGTAATATTCATAGATGTCATTTTTATGCGACATCCATCAAAAGAAAGGTTGTATTATTCTCATTAGTTGACTTTCTTTTTAATACCTTTAGAATATAGAAAACGAATCCTAATAGTTGTACTGTTAACATTTTGAAACATAATGGTTTTAGATAGCGCTAAGCGAATAAAAGTGAGAAAAATGTTTATAACATACATATCTTACTCTAAAATATATAAAGAACTCTGAAAAATCAACAATAAAAAGGAATTTAAATATAGGCCCCAAAATCTGGATTAAACACCTCTCACAAAATTCTTAAAAATTGTTTTCACATCCTTTATCATGTATGCATGGCTCTTCCTGATCTGGTTTCAATTTTTTCTGCTTCCGAGAGGCCAATAGCTCTTCAAGAAACAAAGGAATTTGTCCTGTTTATTGATGCTTTATTTACTTCTTGTATGACATAATTACTTGGTATGTTTTTATGACTCTCACTCTGACATCTTTGTTATGGCATATCATTCAATTGCTGAACATCTGCGTGCCTGTTGGCTACCTATTCCCCTAAACTAGGGTCTAAGTCCTGTGGCTTGGTCATGTTCCACCAAACCACTGAAGGCTATACATTGCAAGTAGCAGGCATTTGATGTGTTCCTCGACACTGAACAAAATGAGAGCCATAGTGAACAAAACTAGACAGGAAGCATTTCATTTCTGAATATGTGATGCATTACCTTGCCATATCTCATGCTTTAATAACAATTCTTCAAGTTTCTATCATTATGTCATTACATGTAATTGGTGCCAAATGTGTCTTAGGCTCTGAAAGCACAGGTCCCAGAAGACTACAAGGCACATTCTTGTTCAGGAGAAGGAGGTTCATCAGAGGGGCTGACAAGTCACAGAAGAGGGAGCAAAACAGTCTGTCCCACTCCAAGGGCATCCTTCTTGTTGCACGGGGCTACAGAAGTACTCTGTGTGTGCCCCTCGGTCTGGGTGGAGAGGAATGCAGCCCTATCCCCAAGACACTGGCAGGAGAGACTTTGTGAAGGGCAGGGTGGAGTGTCGGTTTGGGTGGGGAAGGGACTGGGAGAGGCTGAGGACCTGAGATGGAGGGAATGCTAACAAGCTCCTTTAACATTCCCTATCTATGATGGCTTGGAGGAAATACTTTTAGCATTGTAGAAGAACTTCTCAGTATATGTTGATAATTCAATACGTGAAGCTTGGTTTTCCTTCTCAGTGTTCCTCAGACTTTAGCAATTATGAAGCTATTCTTGAGCTTTAGGACAAGTCTTGTCTTCCAAGGGTTGAAATGGTCACTGGCCAAGAGTTCTATCTATGGTATTTTTTGAAACTTGTGCTGAAATAGAATCATGTACAATAAATTTATAACAAATTTGTCTAAATCAATTCAGCAATCTGATAAAGACTGCTGGTTATTAATTGCCATCCCGTAATTACTAGATTGCATAATGCAATGCTCATCTAAGTCACATATTTTGTTAGATTATCTTCACAATATGATCACCTTTAAATATCGCTGTGTTAATGTGCATCTCTCAAATTCTTAAACTCTAGGAATGTTTCAGCTTTTCTTTCAGATTAACATCGCGTGATTCCATCTGTCTATCTCTCACTTGTATACCAAATTATTTTTATTAGTTCCAGAATGCTTTTTGATCTTTTATTAGCATCGACTTTTGTACAAGAGGGTTTAATTTTGACATGCCTCTACATGCCACTACACACTTTGATCGGAATCACTTCCCTTAATCACTCTCTCAATATCTTTCCCCCTCCCCCAAACCAATTTTAAGAGGCTTCCTTGCTCTATTTTCACTCATATACAAAAATATTTTGACCATGTAATGTATGCTACTATGATATTTTCCTATCCTGGCTTGTTGTTACATACCCAAGGGAGCATGCCAGTTGTCTGAAGGTACTCTTCCAGACAACGTATCTCTCTTCATTTCTTCTTTGTAGTTGCATAATACCTGCAGTCTCCACTTTAAAATTGTTCAGTCTGAGTGTTCAGTTTTACAGTGGTACAGAAGCCAGATTCATTCAAAGAAGCCATACAGTGAAATTTGAATTCTCATCTTTTCCTAGGTTACAGATATTTGGTACAAAAAATCCTTCTAGATGCTTGATGGTGGCATCAAACCACCATTGCCAGGTTTCCACACAATCAGGAGACAGAAGCACCTGATACTTTATATGGTGTTGTGTTGTGAAGCTACTATATCCTATAAGTTAGATGGAATAAATGCATCTTGGACACTATTTAAACCTACCATAAGTCAAGAAGAATTTGCATTCCAATTTGTGGATGTATCATAGTCTGTGCAATAAATTTTCTTTCTATAGTTTGTTATTATAAGCAATGTCACTGTAATTAACCTTGTAATTTTGTCACTAGAGTTGTGTAAAGTATCTGCAGTGTGAATTCTCAGAAGCAGGACATTCAGGTTAAAAATGAAATGCACTTATATTTTGACAGCTATTGTCTGTTTCCTTCATAAGGGTGGTACCATCCTATACTTTTTCTAAGAATATCTAACAATATGTCCCCAGGGTCTTACCAACAGGATGTGTTATTGTCAGTCAATGTGAAAATGTATCTAGTTTCAATATGCATATCTCTGAAGAGTGAGGTTTCATTTCATATTTTTAATTCCAGGAGTATTTCTCTTTCTGTGACCTGTCTTATTCCTTCTGGGTTATTGAGCTGGTCCAGCTCAATTTCTAGCAGAGCTTTATATTTAATATGATTAATTATCCAGGATGACTTCTAAATTATATTTTCTTGATTTGATACTTGTTTTTTTTTACCTTTGCATATGGAGCTTTTTGGTTTGGTTTTAGTTTTGTCTTCTAAATTTTGGGGGGGGGGCGGGTCATGGTGCTTGAACTCCACCTGGACGCTGTCCCTGAGCTCTTCAGCTCAAAGCTACCGCCCGACCCCAGGGCCTAGGTAATGTCCCTGAGCTCATGGCTACCACCCAACCCTTGAGCCAACCCCCACTTCCTGTGCCCAGGCTGGCTTTAAATGGTGATCCTCAGATCTCAGCCTCCTGAGTATCTAGGATTACAGGCATAAGCTACTGTGACCCTCTAAAACAAAACAAACTTGGTCCTGTTTTCAAAGTAGCCATAATTTTCTCCAAAGCATTTATTAAAAGTACTTTGTCATTCCCAGTAACATGAATTAGCACTTTCTTTAGAAGCTAAATCCACACATGGGTCTTAGATCTATTTACACAATTTTTATTCTAGTTCTTCATTGACCTATTTGTTACTTGCATTCATATCTCACAAGTCTCTTACTTAAAAGAAGGAAAGATGGGGCTGGGAGTTTGGCCTAGTGGTAGAATGCTTGCCTAGCATGCATGAAGACCCGAGTTCGATTCCTCAGTACCACATACATAGAAAAAAAAAGGCTGGCAGTTGTGCTGAGGCTCAAGTGGTAGAGCTCTAGCCTTGAGAAAGCCCAAGGACAGTGCTCAGGCCCTGAGCTCAAGCCCAGGACTGGCAAAAAAAAAAAAAGAAGGAAAGTTGACTAATGCATGGAATATAATCTGTTTCAAATGAATAAGTATGACCTTTTTCTCACTTGTTTCAGGTACAACATTCTTTTTTTCCCTGTGCATATGTATTTATTTTTCTATGTATTTTATTGTAATTAATAGAAGGGTTACATTATATTCACCAGATAGAAGGTGCATTACTTCACAAACATTGATACCCTTTCTCATGTCTTGGTCCCCATTTCTCTCTCCCACCCCCACCCCTCATCTTGTTTCCACCCCTTCCCTATCCTATTTCAAAAAACCAAATATGCATATATCCAATATATCAGATAACAAGGTGAAATACTGTAACAATAGGAGTTAACCAAGGGACAGCAAAAGAGATGAGTGATAACACAGTACATTAAGAAAAACAATCACTCATTATATGGCTTTTGTTTCTATATCTTGGAGGTCTTTTCATTTAGTGTCATTCTATATGGCCTTATGTATCTAGGGTTTGTTCTACTGTAAATCTCTGCTAAGAGAGCCCAAGGTTTCTATGGATTATGACAAATGAGGGAGACTATTGGGCCTATGTTCCTTTGAGTCTGGCTTACTTCACTTAATATGATTTTTTTCTAAGTCTTTCCATTTCCTAACAAATGGGGCGATGTCATTCTTTCTGACAGCACCATAGAATTCCATTGTGCATAATAAATACCACATCTTGTTGATCCACACATCAACTGAGGGACATCTAGGTTGGTTCCATATCTTTGCCATGGTAAACAGTGCTGCAATGAACATCGTTGTGCTAGTGGCTTTAGTATGTCCTTGTTTCTGGACGATAGGGTAAATGCCAAGTAGTGGAATTGCTGGGTCATAGGGGAGTTCTATGTTTAGTCTTTTGAGGAACTGCCATACTGCTTTCCATAGTGGTTGAACAAGTTTGCACTCCCACCAACAGTGTCGTAGTGATCCCTCCTGGCCATATCCCCTCCAGCATCTGTTATTAGATTTCTTGATCATGGCCATTCTAAGTGGAGCGAGGTGGAATCTTAGAGTTGTTTTGATTTGCATTTCTTATATGGCCAGATATGTTAAACATTTCTTCATGTGTCTATAGGCCATTCTTATTTATTCTTCAGAGAAGATTCTCTTTAAGTCTTTGGCCCATCTTTTAATGGGATGGTTGTTTCTTTGGAGATTAGTTTTGAAGTGATTCCATCTTGTGAGCTGTTGATATATTTTAGATATGAAGCCTTTGTCCATTGTATGGTTAGTGAATAACTTCTCCCACTCTTAGGCTTTCTCGTTAATTTTCTAGCTATGTCCTTTGCCATACAGAAGCTCTGCAGTTTAATGCAGTCCCACTTTTCCAGACTTTCTATGATTTGTTACATTTCTTGGTCCTTATTAAGAAAGTTTCAACCTGTGCCAAGGAGAACTAGTGTATCTCCTATTCTTCTTGTAAAGTTTTCAGTGTATCTGCTTTTACCTCGAGGTCTTTGATCCATCTGGAGTTAATCCTGGTGCAGGGTGACAAAGAAGGATCCAACTTTAGTTTTCTGCTGGTGCTTAACCAGTTCTCCAGCACCAACTTGTTGAAGAGGCTGTCTTTCTTCCATTCTATTTTTTGGCTCCCTTATCAAAGGTTAGGTGGCCATAGGTCTGTGGTTTAATATCTGGGTCCTCATTCTATTCCATTGATCTTCAGGCCTGTTCTTGTGCCAGTACCATGCTGTTTTGGTCACTATAGCTCTATAATAGAGTCTAAAGTTTGGTATTGAAATTTCTCCTGTGCTGTTCTTTCTGCTAAGAAGTGTTTTTGCTATACGGAGTCTTTTATTATTTCATATGAATTTTTTTGCCTGTTTTATTTCTTTAAAGAATGACTTTGGGATCTTGATGGGTATTGCATTGAATTTGTAGATAACCCTTGGCACGATTGCCATTTTCACAATGTTAATTCTTCCAATCCGGGAGCATGGGAGGTTTTTCCATTTCCTCAGTTCTGCTTTAATTTCCTTTTTCAGGGTTTTAAAGTTTTCAACAAAAAGTCCTTTACATTCTTAGTTAAGATAATTCCTAGGTACTTTATTTTCTTTGAGGCTATTGCAAAAGCAGTTGCTTTCCTGATTGTTGCCTCATTCCTCTCACTGTTGGCATAGAGGAAGGCAGTTGATTTTTGAGGGTTAATTTTATACCCTGCTACCTTTCCAAAATTTTGAATCAGCTCAAGGAGCTTGGGAGTGGAGTCTATAGGGTTCTTTAAATACAGAATCATGTCATCTGCAAAGAGGGAAAGTTTCACTTCCTCTTTCCCTATTTAGATCCCCTTCATGCTTGCTTCTTGCCTTATTGCTCTGGCTAGGAATTCTATGTTAAAGAGGAGTGGAGAGAGTGGGCATCCTTGTCTCATTCCTGATTTTAGAGGGAATGGCTTTAGCTTTTCGCCATTAAGTATAATGCTAGATGTGGGTTTGTCATACACAGCCTTTATTATACTGAGGAATGTTCCATGGATTCCTAGTTTCTCCAAAGCTTTTAGCATAAAGGGGTGTTGGATTTTGTTAAAAGCCTTTTCTGCATCTATTGAGACAATCATGTGATTTTTGTCCTTACTCCTGTTGATGTGTTGAATTATATTTATTGATTTGCGTATGTTGAACCAGCTTTGCCTCCCTGTGATGAATCCTGTTTGATCATAGTGTATAATTCTTTTGTGATTCTCAATTTTGTAGTTCATAGTTGCTGCATGTATCATTAAGATCACATTGCAACACGGACACATTCTTTTGGAATGTTGAGCTCTCTATCAGTTTGAGGATCTTTTGGCAGGTGTAGGATTTCTCTAGAGCAAGCTGCTATATAATCTCAACCTTTAGAAGTCAGGTGGCAAGTCTGTAGCTCATGCTGACAATGCATTACAGTCAACAATGTATTTTCTGTTCCTTTCTGTGTACTAAAAGGCTTGTAACAAAATCTCTCCTCAGACCACTGGAGACAAGGAAGAAATCAAGCAAATACTATCCACATAACATAACACAACTAGTTTCATCTCTCATATTCCCAGCAAGATCATCCTGGTTAATTCCAATTAAACCTCTAAGTCCAAGCCAGCCTGTGAAATACCAGAACATAGGCTCACAAAAGCAGAAAATAAACATGCCTTAGTCAATTTAATGCTTTAACAGATATATCCAGAATTGTTACTAGCACTATTCCTCTGACTCATACTTCTCAAATCCCTTTGGTTTTACCACATTAGAACTTAGGGCCTCCTCGTTAGTCTATTTGCAATAAAAAGCACTGTAAGCAAGAAAAGGATGAGTCCAAATAACAACCAAAATTTGCTTACTCATTATTTTGATCAATTAGTCACAATTATCAGTGCTTTGCTAAAATTTGCTTTTGAGAAAACATCTAATAAAAATTAACAAAAACCTTGTGCTAGGGCCATTTTTACCCATGAATTCTGACACAGTGGTTCTGCATTAAATATATATAAAAGCAACAACTCTAAGTCTGTGTTTCTTCACCCTTGCTTATACTTGTTGGGTTTGCCAGTGGTAATCACCGACCGACAGCTTTGTATCTTTGTGTACACTTGGTGGTACTATCCTGGTTGCTATTTTGACCAATTACAGTGTCATTTTCAGTCTGTAAATAACTAGGTATCTGAATAACTAGATATTTTTTTAATTGCCTGACTTCAAATTTTCTGAGAATTTGGAAAACATTTCTGTTAAGCACACATTCTAATGTCCAAGTATGCTTATGATTATAACACAAAACTAAAATCAATTTCCTGGCCTCTAAACTTCCTACTGGTTACACAAAAGTTTGTAAAGGTCTACACAC
Source organism: Megascapheus bottae (assembly GCF_031878675.1). Taxonomy (NCBI): domain Eukaryota; kingdom Metazoa; phylum Chordata; class Mammalia; order Rodentia; family Geomyidae; genus Megascapheus; species Megascapheus bottae. Next base: position 21,877,001 of record NC_143519.1, read on the forward strand.
TGACTCTCTTTTAGACTGTAGCTTAAATAATGACTGGAGATTTTAAAAATAAGCAATTCCAGATTCCCTTTGGAAGTTTTAAATCCTAGTAATGTTTTTCTTGTACTGCTTATGCTACATTATGAGGACATGACTCTATTTCAAAAATATAGGAAATTAAATGGTCAAAAATCTCAAATAACATGTTTCACTTCCTGACCAAAGTGCCAAAAACCATGGCATCTCACAGCTAGTAAATGTGGTAAGTTAAAATGACAAGCAAGTCATTGGAGAAGAAAATAGGAGCACGGGAATAATCTGTCAGTTTGAAAACCAAAGATGTAGCAGAATCTCCAAAAAATACTTTTTAATATTTAAGTAGGTAGAGAAGTAGACATTTTTCCAGACTATAATACTTCCTAAATTCAAGGTCTATTTATGGAAATTATTACTATGACAAGACTGAGAAAATTAAAGCTTGAAATTTTATTTTCTTTCCTTGATGACATGCAAGATCAAAGAACAGAGGCTGACTTCACTTTTCTAATGTTTGAGTAAAATTCAAAGTGTATGTATTCCTTATTTTCATGATTCATTAATGTATTGAGGGCCCTTTGGACTGATTCTATAACCTGGCTATGGCAAATAGTGCTTCAATGAGTATGGTTGTGCTGGTAGTTTTACTGTAGCCTTGTGTTTTATTGGGTAAATTCCCAGGAGTGGAATTGCTGGGTCATAAGGAAGTTTTATGTTTCACTTTTGTTTTTTTTTTCTATACTACTTTTCAGGGTGGGTGAACAACCTTGCATTCCCACCAGAGTTCACTTTTGGCTGTATCTTATGAACATGTGTTCAGGTTTGTTTTTTTTGATAATGGCCATTCTGATTTGGGGTGAGGTGGAATCTCCGTGTCATTTTGATTTGCATTTCCTCTATGGTCAGAGACATTGAGCATATCTTTGTGCATCTAATTTGATACATGTTTTTCAGAATTAAAAAAAAAGTAAGGGGAAGTGTAGATTGGGAGGAATAGTCAGAATGGTGAAAGGGTTAATCAAGAAGCGTGGTATTCACAGACTACTTTGTTGAGTGACACCTCTTATACCACCACTTTAAAGATAATAAAAAATACTAATGCATCTTAAAAAAAGAAGACCTGGAAGGACTCTTTCCTCATCAACTTTTCAGCTCAAAGTTCTTGCTGATGGAGGTTTCTGTTGTCTGTTGGTCATGCTTTGCTAAATAGGTTACCATAATGGGACAGTTGAAACAAAGTCAATATTGAGCCTAGTTGTAAAATCTGAAAAAATGAGTACACAATGACTAATGTACGTCCAAGGTAGCAACTTAAAAATTCATGTAGCTAAAATCAGTGAAAGTCTGGATAAGTGGGAACTGCATTAAACTGCAGAGCTTCTGTATGGCAAAGGACATAGCTAGCAAATTAACTAGAAAGCCTACAGAGTGGGAGAAGATCTTCACCAACCATACAGCGGACAAAGGCCTCATATCTAAAATATATCAACAGCTCAAAAAATTGGATCACTCCAAACTAATCTCCAAAGAAACAACCATCCCATTAAAAGATGGGCCAAAGACTTAAAGAGAGTCTTCTCTGAAGAAGAAATAAAAATGGCCTATAGACACATGAAGAAATGCTCGACAACTCTTGTCATAAAAGAAATGCAAATTAAAACTCTAAGATTGAACCTCACTCCAGTTAGAATGGCCAGGATCAAGAAATCTAATAACAACAGATGCTGGAGGGGATGTGGCCAGGAGGGATCACTACTACACTGTTGGTGGGAATGCAAACTCATCCAACCACTATGGAAAACAGTATGGTAGTTCCTTAAAAGACTAAATATAGAACTCCCCTATGACCCAGCAATTCCACTACTTGGCATTTACCCTATCGTCCAGAAACAAGGACATACTAATTCCACTAGCACAATGATATTCATTGCAGCACTATTTACCACAGCAAAGAAATGGAACCAACCCAGACGTCCCTCAGTTGAGTGGATCAACAAGATGTGGTATTTGTACACAATGGAATTCTATGCTGCTGTCAGAAAGAACAACATTGCCCCATTTGTAAGGAAATGGAAAGACAGAAAAAGTCATATTAAGTGAAGTAACCCAGACTCAATGGTACATAGGCTCAATGGTTTCCCTCATTTGTCATAATCAGTAGAAACCTTGGGCTCTCCTAGCAGAGATTAACAATAGAACAAAAACTAGATACATAAGGCCATCTAGTATGATGCTAAATGAAAGGACATCCAGGAGATAGAAACAAAAACCATATAATGGGTGATTGTTGTCCTTAATGTACTATGTTATCTCTCATCTCTTTTACTGTCCCTTGGTTATCTCATTGTTACAATATTTCACCTTGTTATCTGATATATTTTTATATATGCTTAATTGGTTATTTGAAATAGGAGAGGGAAGGGGAAATAAAGTTGTGCAGGGGGAGGGGGAGAGGGAAATGGGGATCCTGACATGAGAAAGGGTACCAATATGTGTGAATTAAAGTACCTTCTATCTGGTAAATATAATGTAACCCCTCTATTAATTACAATAAAAAATATATGAAAAATATTCATGTAGCCAGCAGGTGCAGTGGCTCATGTCTATAATTCTAGCTACTCAGGAGGCTGAGATCTGAGGATCCAGGTTCAAACTAGCCTGAGAGTCTTATCTCCAATTAACCTCTAAAAAATGGGAAGTGGGACTTGGCTCAAGGGGAGGGCAGTAGCCTGGAGCTGAAGAGCGGAGGTCTAAGCCTCTGCACCCAGGCCCAGAGCTCAAGACCCATGACCAGCAACAACAGCAACAAATCATGAAGGTAAAACACAAAACAGACCCCTCAACTTTCTGCTCTGCATTATTATAATTACCTAGGTTTAAGTAATGTGAGAAACCATGTCGTCTTCTGATAAAGCATATTAATTGTATCTTATTATCACACTAAGAGGTCAATTAATTTATATCACCACTGAACATATCAAATTAAAAATGAAAAGTTATGTGTGTTCTAATAATTATTTCATTAACAGGACACTAGCTAAATGTCAGAACTCTTCATATCTGGATTTACCATACTGTCTGTGCATATTTGCAATTTGATATTCCTCTGCTACTCACACATGCCCATAGCTTTTGTGTTCTAGTCATTGTCACTATTATTCTTTCATTAACTCACAGACGATTATTAAGGAGACAAGAAGAACAAACACAATAAAATGGAACAAAGTAGGAGCATAATCTTAAAAGTCTGCACATGCTTTCAGCTATTTTAAAGGCTTAAAAATATGCATGGCTACCGATTCAGCATGGGCACATGATTTTCATGAAAGAATTATGTTAGCAAATATACTGAAGGAATTTTAAGACTAGAAAAAATTACCTTTAAAATAAATGTTAAAATTATTTTGAAAATTTTTCATCTAACCAGATCAAACAACAAATATGTTAGGATATTTTGCATAAATAAATCAGACACAGGAAACATATGAGACATCTGCCCAATATAAATTAACTGCAGACATTTTTAGTACAGAATGTCTGTCATGCTTCAGTCACTCCATAGTGACTTTTTCCAAGTACATTTGTACAATTACTTATTTTTTACTTTTTTATTATAATTAATAGAAGGGTTAGTTATATTCACCAGATAGAAGGTGGATTATTTCACACATATTGATACCCTTCTCTTGTTTTTGTCCCCATTTCCCTCACCCAGCCCCCTCCCCTCATCTTGTTTCCCACTCTTCCCTTTCCTATTTCAAATAAACAAATAAATGTATATAAAATATACCAGAAAACAAGATAAGATGCTGTAACAATATGAGAATAACCAAGGGATGACAAAAGAGGTGACACAAGATATGGCTTTTGTTTCCATATCCTGGAGGTCCTTTCATTTAGCCTCATTCTATAGGGCCTTATGTATCTAGGTTTTGATCTATTGCAATCCTTTTCTAGGAGAGCCCAAGGTTTCTACTGATTATGACAAATGAGGGAAACCATTGAGCCTATGTTCCTTTGAGTCTGGCTTACTTCACTTAATATGATTTTTTTCCAGGTCTTTCCATTTCCTTACAAATGGGGTGGTATCATTCTTTCTGATGGCAGCAGAGAATTCCACTGTGTTTAAATACCACATCTTGTTGATCCACTCATCTACTGAGGGGCATCTGGGTTGGTTCCATATCTCTGCTATGGTAAATAATACTGCAATGAACATCGTTGTGCTAGTGGATTTAGTATGCCCTTGTTTCTGGACTATTGGGTAAGTGCCAAGTACAATTACATATTTAAATTAATGTCCTAGCCATTATACATTAATAAATGGCATTCACCCATTTATGGAAGCATTTTACAATCCTCGTGACAACTTTATAAGTTAAATATTAATATTTTCACCATATAGTAGGACTACTAAGATGCAGAAGGGTTACAGTGTTGCAAATTGAACAGCCCAAGTAAAGGGACATAGGAAGACTAAAACTCTGGGAAGACTAGTATATAGTCATGCTAAAGTGTCAGGCCAAGCTGAGTAAAATACAGATGCTCTAGATAAAAGATCATTTTAACTAACCTTTGAGTCAGCAAGCAAGTTGCACAGTTTATTAATGGTAAAGTCTCCATTCACTTAAAATGTCTGATTGTTACCCTTCTTATCTCTAAACTGAAGGGGTCAGTGACAAGTGTGATGAACAGCATTTGTTCATTACATGCATGCACAGTAAACGCCCTTTATTTCTCACCGTGCACTGCTTTGCTGCTTGGGCCTTTTTACCTAACAATGACCAAGTGGACGCCCCATTCGGGTCAGGTTTCTGGCAATGCTCAAGGCATTTCTTTTACTCCCAACAGCAGATTTTCGTGTCTTAGTCCATGGGAGTAACTGAGAATGACACGTTTGACAACTTGCACATGGACATCTATAAACCCAAACCTCCCTGTGGACAAGTCACAACTGCGTCATCCCGCTGGGTGCTCATACATTTCCTCTAGTCAGGCCAGATCGGTATCTACTACTTACATTTCCTCGAAATCAGGCCTGGTCAGTATCTGACTAGGATGTTTGAAAATAACTTCTGTATGTTTTTAGCTCAATTTTAGCGCAGCTCTACTGCTGCTATCCCTCTTTCCATTGTCGTTCAGACTTAAAGACTTAGTTTCCTGTTATTTTCACTTCTCCTCTCTATCGGATTATCCAAATCTCCTCTGACCTCAACTCATTTCAGGCCCCTGTTGTCCCTCACAGTCTTCTCTCCCCTGTATTTCCAACCTGCCCATTCCATTTCAAACCTTTTGGTTGTGAAATCCGACTTGTCATCCTGCCTTTTGTTAATCCTTATGTCTATCTCCTCATCTTTGGTCCTAATTTAATCCCCTGAAGTAGTAGTTTAAGTATGCCATCCTTGTACTCAAGGCCTGAGATTATCTTCCCATTCCTAAAACAAACTCCAACACTTTTCTCATGACAGTACTTGCACCCTCTTTTTTTTCATTTGATAGACCTAGCATTTTTTCTAGGGCATAACATGAAGTTGTGTAGCAACGGAATTTTATCCTCACTTTTTGTCCCCATAGAATTACTTGCCTCTTTGCTCCTCATTTTCTAAAGCAATCTAGTCTTCAAAGTCGTGGACAGAATTCATATTTTCTATGAAGTCTTAAATAAGCACTGAGACCCTACATTGACTCAAACAACATGTAGGGAAGTTAACGATGATCTAATTTATGTGTTCAAGTCTCCCCAACATGATATTTTGTGATGCCGGAATATAGTTATGGATATGAAAATCAGACGTACACATGCCAAATTTTATTTTAGAAAAACAAAAATGAGCATTACATAATTTGTTCATTTTTCCCTATTTGTCTCCTCTTCTGCTTCCTTCTGTCATTTATTATATACTTAAAACATAAGGATTATGAATTTCCTAATTTCCCATTTCTAGATAGAATATGTCCAAGAAAGCACAGTCATCGTATCGCAAACAACACATCTAGCTAAACGATCAGAGACCAGATGTTCAACATGAATTATCAACTGGAAAATCAGATACAAGTTCTTTGCAAAGGACAAAAAAAGAGCCAATTTTAGTTCTATGGTGTAGATTCTAATTGTAAGAGGGCACATTCAGCATGAAGATCTGCCACTAGCCTCTTAAAGGGCACCAGAAATTAGTCCACTGCTCAACCCTGTCTAGCTTATTAACTGTTGTAACTGTAGGTCTTCACAAGTGAAAGACAGAATAGTCAACATATCTCTTGTCACTTGGAAAAAAGACCAATAACTGTACCTCACTTAGCTCTCTCCTCTATCTTGAGCCAAGGAAGAACACCTGTTAATTGAGTCTAGAAGGGTTGATAATGCCTGAGAAGGCATATCTGATGAATCGCAATGCTTCTCTGTGCAGTTTCTCGCCCATCCAGGGTGACTGCCAAACCAAAAGCTTGGTGGGAATAGATTCGGTTTATATGGTCTGTCAAGACCATTTTAAAAGTCATTCCTACGCTCGTATGTTAGAAAGCATTTTTGACAAGTTGCTGCAGCTTTGCTGTTACTCAGAATGTGCCATTTTCTTCACATCTTTCAAGTGGGAAATCACCAGAGATCTAACCAGTGATTTAGCGTTCATCCAAGCCGGAGAGAGGCTTCAATGGTTCATTAATGTCGGCTGATTCCCACTCCTGTTGCCTTTGATTTGGGCTTTAATATAAGCTTCCTATCTGTGTGACTGTCATGGGCATAACCCTAACACAGAGCTGACAGCTGAGAAATCACAAAGTTATTTTTCCATCATTTATAGGCAGCCTCATTAGTTAGACCAAAGAGGATAATAAAAAATGTAACCTCTTCATACCACCCCAGGTGACAGCCCTGAGATTATTGTGTGTAAGAGAAGGTCAGCAGGTAAAGATCTCTCCTGTTAAACAGGAGATTTTTATCCTTCAGTTTTCTTTTTTAGGAATTTCTAATCAAATGCTTATTTCAAAGTTAACATTAGAATTCCTTTCCTACCAAGCTAATAATTATTTTGTATCTGTAATAGGAAATTGCAAGGCCATGGAGATAGAAAGATAGATGGATACACAGCGACAGATATGTATAGATGAATATGAATACACACAAAAAAAATCTTAAGGATAAAATGGAAACTATGGAATGGTTAAGGGATGTACCTTAATAGTTCATTGGCTTTTGGTCTTGCAATTGTTTTCACTACTACGATTATGATTTTTGTTTGTCATGGTAAGATGTACTATTCAATTACAACTTATTTCAGACATTACTATTCTCCTATAATACCAATCCAAGAGTCAAAAAGGAACTGAATAGCAGACCTTCTGGGACTTTTTCTTTTGCAGTAACTGCTGATTTAGAGACAAGTTGCTGAGAGTGTTCACTGGACCCCATGAATCCTTCATCCAGCTTCCTCTCATACCAGCAAGGTACCTAGCATGGTCCATTTATCAAAGCGAACACTTCATGAAAACACTATTTGCTGCTATACTGTAGCTCAAATGCTATTGCTGCTGGGTTTTCCTCTGATATTCTTTCTCTGCTCTTCTCCCCAGCCTAGGACACCAATCTTGGATGCCCTGACCTTTGCTTTTCATCTAATTAGTGCCAAAATGAGAAGGCATTCCCTTTCATACCAACCACTTTATAGCTCATAATCTAATGAAGATCTCATGGGGTTCAAGCCTATAGGGAATCAAGTTTATCTGGAAAACAAATTCTATGTTTTAGATCAAAATCAAATTAAATGAGAGGGCATAGTGTATATTAGCTATTATTCCAAATATGCCCTGGATAGGTAGCTATTTACAAATGATCAAAATTACAGACCTACACGGAAATAGTGATTATAATGTACACATTCAACTAAGAAATAGTGAAACTTGTAGCTTAGAAAGTAACTTCCAAGAAGGCTGAAAGTGTGTTAAATGTGCTCTTTTCCCGTGGTGTTCATCACTATTGCCGTGTGATCCATACAAGCATCCTCATCAGTCTATGGATCAGTTCTTTTGCTGAAAAATAGACTTGGTTTGGGCATACAAAGATGAAAGGATGAGATTTAGGTGTATTTGAGTGATAAGCATTCGGGAACTTCTTCAGGGGTCATTTGCAAGCCCTTTGTGTGCTGCTCACACAAAAGCTCTTGAAAAAGAAGAGAGTATGTATTTAGGCGATGGTCTAAACAGCAAACCCTAAAGTACTGGGTGCATTTTCTACAGAACAAAAAACTGCTGATGAAATAAAATGACTGCAAGAAGTACACGTTAAGAGGACCAGTTAGATCTGCAGAAAATGTAGGACACACTTTGAATACTGAGTTATTTATACTTTTTTCTTTTCTTTTTTTGATCATGGGGCTTGAACTCTGGGCCTGGGTGCTGTCTCTGAGCTCTTCAATAAAAGGCTAGCGTGCTTCCCCTTGAGCCACAGTGCCGGTTTTCCGATGGTTAATTGGAGATAAGAGTCTTATGGATTTTCCTGCCAGGGCTGGCTTTGAACTGCGTTCCTCAGATCTCAGCCTCCGGAGTAGCTAGGATTACAGGCGTGAGCCACCAGCTCTGGGCTAGTTATTTATACTTTGACTACAAGGTTTGCTCCCATCCTGAGGTCCTCTGTAAAACGAACAGAGGCTGACAACACCGTGAATAACTCTCTGTTGTAAACACAAGTGATAAATGCTGGATGGGTCATGTATTCAAATTCTCATGCTTGGATTGTACACGTTTGGCACAGAAGATAAGTAAAGATAATATAATATTTCGAAGTGATGGGTGATGGTAAACATTCTCATTGGGATATCAAACAGCAAGTGTTTAGGTTTTAGGAGAATGGATAGACTTTGGATTGGAGGTCCCCATCTCTCCAAACCTATTGAAGGTGTCTCTTGCCTCCAGACAGACCCTCTCACAAAGTCACAAAGTGCTTAATGGGCAGACACCCTCCACTTCCTTGTGGAATGTAAAAACAGAGACACCAGGTCCCTTCTGGAGCCCTAGCTTGCAGCTCAGGATCAGAATTAGGTAAACCATGAACACCAAAGGCTCATGGGCTCCAAGCATGGGTCAGCTAAATCAATTCTGCCATCTAGTGGACCCTCTCTGCCCTTGCAGCTTATCTTTCCAAGCTTTCTTTCTGTTTCTTAAAAGTGTTGATGCGCAAAGTATTGGGGGGCTGATTGATAATTGATAAGGAAGAGCGGAAGAGCAATTGCAACACTTCCATGAAAAGGAGAGAGAGAGAGAGAGAGAGAGAGAGAGAGAGAGAGAGAGAGAGAGGGGAGGGAGGGAGGGAGGGAGGGAGGGAGGGAGGGAGGGAGGGAGGGAGGGAGGGAGGAGAGGGAGGGAGAGAGAGAGAGAGAGAGAGAGAGAGAGAGAGAGAGAGAGAGAGAGAGAGAGAGAGAGAGAGAGAGAGAGAGAGAGAGAGAGAGAGAGAGAGAGAGAGAGAGAGAGAGAGAGAAAGAGAGGTTCCTGGGGCCTTACCTCCAGAAATCCAGGCAGGTAGGAATCGTGCTGGGCTGCTTGGCTTCAGAACAACAGAGAGAGCAGCAGGCACAGAGACCACCTGTTAAGCGAAAATCCAAAAATCTTCAAAGACCTTCCAATGCCAAAAATCCTGTGATGAAAATCCCCCTGGGTTCCTAGCGTCTTTGAAGGCCGCCCCCTTGTTAGTTCTGCCCCCCCCCCACTCCACCCCCTCTGTTGGGGGCTGGGTATGGTCTGCCCCCTCTGGGCAGAAAAGAAAAAGAGAGGTTATTTGTACTCCTGTGTAAACATACAGAGGAGATATATGATTACTTTTACCTCAAAAACCCTGCTCTCTAAGCTAACTCAGTTACTTTATATCTGAAAAGTCTATTGAGGAGTTGCCATCTACTTTTGTCCTCAAATTAAGATACAAAATGTACCTTAACAGTAACAAAATATCATCTTATACTCGGTTGCCACATCCCTTACATTGCTGCCAGCTAAAGGTTTAGAGGATGAAAATAATTACTTCCATGATTCTAATAAATGTTTCCAGGATTAGTGCACCGTTTCCAAGTAGGGGGAAAGGAAGTAAAGAAACAGAAGACTTGTTCCTAGTTAAAAGGAAACATTATACCATCAATCAAAATATTAGGATTTTTACACAGTATTCCAGATAAATCTTGAGTTCAATGGGAGATTATACATTGATACATTTCCTTGGGAGTGACTTAAATTGTTCTCAAATCAATACATTGAATACAACAAAATGGGAAATATACATAATAACATTTTCTGGTCATAAGTTGCTTTTTAACTATGAGTTAGAAAGACATACATTTTTCAATAACCTAGATAATTATCATTTGTACTCTTGCATTCCTGATTATATGCTTTTGACGCAAAATGATTAAAATCTTTTGGCTGTTCTGTTATTTAGTCAGTTGTTTGCTGACTTTCCCTTATGGCTTTCATTCCCTTAGGCAGTTTATCATGTTTATTCTGAATATATTCTGTATTATTATTTAGTTTGCAAATAAAATTGTATATATTTAGGTTGTACGGCACGATATTTTAAAATAGGTATATATATTGTAGAATGTATTCCCTTGTGTCCTTGTCCTTTATTTTTTGATGAGAACACTTAAAATCTGCACTGTGATTTGCTTTCCTTTTGCTGCTTTTTAAATTTTAATTGATTATTCTAAAGGTGATGTATAGAGGGGTTACAGTTACACAAGTCAGGGAGGAAGTACATTTCTTTTTTAAACACTGTCACCCTTTCCTTGTTCTACTATTTCCCTCTCATCCCCACCCACAAGCTGTACAGCTCATTCTCAACACAGTGACTAGTTGGCACTACTGTGATTTTTTTCGAGCACACAATACTTTGATATTACCTATAGTTACCATAGTTTACAATAGATCTCCTGAACTTTTTCCTCCTGTCTATGACCAACAGCTCCCCTGGTCTCTAGCAGCTCCTGGAAACTCATCTTGAGATGTTATTTTTTATTGCTGTTGTTTATAGGCCTCTTTACCCTCTCACCCTGTGATCTGGGGAAAGCACTCTATGTTATGGAAGAATCCCATATGTTTGCTTTCTCAGAATGCCCTAGAGATTTGCTGGTTGAGGTTCACATATTCCATTTGTGTCTCTGTATGAAAATCATACTCAACACTGCTATACACATTTGGACTTGAGGTCTTCCTATCTCTTGGGAAGTTATTTATCTAGAGATAAGCTTTCTTTTTTCAATTTTTATTATCTTTAAGTAGTTGTACAAAAGAGGTACCATTTAACAAGCAGTTTATAAATATAATGAATCATCATCAATTTCTCTCTCTTCAACATTCTTACCGTTCTTTTTTTTTTTTCACTGCCAGTATTGGGGCTTATACTCAGTGCACAGGCACTGTTCTTGAGCTTTCTCAAGGCTAGCACTCTATCACTTAAGCCACAGCACCACTTTTGGCTTTTTCTATGTTTGTGGTACCAAAGAATTGAACCCAGGGTTTCTTGCATGCTAGTCAAGCACTCTACCACAAGGCCAAACTCCTGGCCCCATTCTCACTCTTCTTCAACCTATCCCTTCTTTACTTTTCTTAATTTGGAGATCTATACAGTGAATTCTTGACTGCATTTTGCCCTCCTTCCTTCATCTACCTACTTTGTCTTTTTTTTTTTTTTTTGTGGTTCATGGAGTTTGAACTCTGGGTCTGGGCGTTGTCCCTGAGCTCTTCAGCTCAAGGCTTCCACCCTACCCTTGAGCCATCGCCCCACTCCTGGTTTTCCAGTGGTTAATTGGAGATAAGAGTCTCACAGTCTTTTGTGCCTGGGCTGGCTTTGAACCTCGATATTCAGATCTCAGCCTCCTGAGTGGCTAGGATTACAGGTGTGAGCCAACTGCTTGACAGGTTCCTGTTTTGGAAACATATGTACTAGAACATACATAACTAAGAGCTGTGCTCTTAGATCGTCAGTCATTTCTAATGTTCACATGATATTCTGACTGTTCTTGAGAAATTCCTTCCAAAACATGCCTTCATCACGTGATGCTTTACTATGTCCAATGGACTGCCACCTTCTTGAATATTTGTTTGTTAAACATGACATTTGAAATATGATGTAAAAAATCAATGTTAATAAATTCTTAATAAAAATAAATAAAGAAAAGAAGAGAAAAAAGAAAAAGACATTCCTTCCAGACTCCTCAGTTTAGAATCCAGGCTCTGTAGAAGTCAAGGGCTTGCTCTCCATTTTCTCTTGGGTCTTTTATTTGATAGTCATCATCTCTGGGATCAGAAATCTGATTCATATACTTATGGCCTGAGCATGGGCATGTTCCTATATCACCTTGACATTTTCCTGCTTTTCTAATGCATCCTGTTGTTTTTACAACAGCAACATTGTTCTATTTTATATATCCCTTTTTGAGTGTTAGTAGCAAAGTCTTCGTTGTAGGTTAGTCTGTTATGCTGCTGGAACTTGAGCATTTTCTTGTCTATCTGTAGTTTCCCGTAGTTGAAATACTATTCCTCATTCTTGCTCCAAATGACACCCTTACATTAGAGGGGTAAAAACATTCTGTCATTGAAGCCTTCAGAGCTTAAAGGGTTAGATTCTAAGTCCTGTCCCATCTGTCCTTCTACTAAAAGGTAGCTCACTGCCATCTGTTTCTTTCATGTTGTATATTATGGTGCTCTGTTTATTGCTTTGATATTTATTAAGAATCATTATGGTGTGAAAGCACAGAAATATACAAATTATAAGTTTAACATGTTTATATAAAAGGGTATGTATCAGGCAGCTGTAAGATATGACTTAATATTCTAATTCTCCAAACTACCTTAGAAACATAATGAGGAAAGCTACATTGAACCTCCAAGAAAAATGTGCTGAAAGTCTCTGAAATAGCAAGACGGTTCTAAGGCATTGAGCCTAATTGTTCAGAGTGAAACTCATATTCTAGTATTTAAATAGGAATCCTGACAATCTTGCCAAATGAATTTATTAATTAAAGAGATTGAGGCTGTGTGCAATTGCCTTTACATCATAACATTTTTGTTTTAATTTTTAAGTATATGAGTCTGTTTATGTTGTGGTTTGTAAAAACAATTTCATAATTTGCTTTGTAAAATCTTAAACAGAGCCATATCTCAGGCCAACACAGTCTTTAAAAATGGATAGAAGCCATTTTGCATCTATAATTGCACTTTATCAGCACTTTATAGTTTATTAAAAGCTCTGTATGTGTGAATCACATAACCTTATCTACTCTTGTTTTCTTCTTAGTTTTTATTAGTTTTATTTTTGTTTCATTTCTTTTTGGTGAGTTAGTTGGTTTTAATCTTTTGTTGTTGTTCCCATGTGGATTTTATGAAAAAATGGAATTCTATGAAGATGATTTGACAAGACTGACATATCATCCAAGACCTGCTATGTTAGTCTCTATTACCCAGCCTCCAGGAGATCAGGAATTTCAGAAAGGGAGATTTTGATTCACAGGGACGTCTACATAATATCTTATCTTTCTCCCAAGTGACTTATCTTTTTTCTCCTGACAACTTAGAAATAATTTATGTGAAGAAATGTTGTGCTGAACTTTTCATTTCTTTGGACAAATATAACAAATATAATACATACCCTTTCCTAATTGGTCAGAAAATTCAGGTATGAAGTTAGTAAGAGGTTTGAAGGAGATCCATTCTTAATTCTGAGTGTTTGAAATGAATACATAAACAATGATTTTCCCCAGGGCCAATGCTAATGCTAGCTAAAATGACAATCTAGAATTCATTTGGTATTTAGATTAGAGCAGATATTAGTCTCCCCTCCCAACTCATCACCCCCTGGCAGGCAGTTTGAATTTATACTCATTCAAAAGGTGATATTTAGGATGTGATGCTTGAAAAACTGGAACACACATTAAATAACTAATATGTGAGAAAGCACATAGATATTAAAATGCTATAGCAGGTCTAACACTCTAAGATTTGCTTTTAAAAACAAAGCATGCCAGATGTTTCAGAGAAAAGCATAAAAACCACATTATGTGCCTAATTGTATAGTATTACATCACAGGGGTGGGGAGGTTTGTTTTTTTTTTCATGACCACAGCTGAGGAAGACAACTTGCCCTGCAGCAAGACCCAGGCCCCCTGAATACAAGGCAGCTCTGTGGTGTATCTCTTCCCAAAGTGTGTGTGTCAGCTCTCAAAGCTTCACATACAGGACCAACAGTGAACACTCTCAGTGTTACCAACTCTTCTGTTGTGGATTGACACAATCAACAAACTAGACTAGACCCAGGCTGTAGGGAATTACCTGGAGAAGGAAGAAGGTGGTGCTAAAGCCTGTTCTAGTACAAGTATGAATACTGATAGAACTATTGGGGAGGGGAAATGGCTCCTGTCCCCTCAGTCCCTGGCATAAAATAGGACCTCACTTAGTTAAAACTTGTGATGGAATTGGGTCCATTATACAGGTTCCTTTGTTCTCCTCTCATTATTCCCAGGGCTGTTCATACAACAGAAGATACAAAAACAGTGTATCAAAAAGGAGAGTTTAGCCCAGCCTGATGGCCTGCTCCTATAATCCCAACACTCAGGAAGCTGAGGTAATAAAACAATTGGGGGGTCACAGTATACAAGGATAATCTGTCATAAAGAAAAAAGAAATAAGGAGAATGGAGGAGGGAGGGAGGGAGGGAGGGAAAGAGGGAGAGAGGGACGGAGGGAGGGAGGGAGGGAGGGAGGGAGGGAGGAAGTAAGGAAGGAAGGAAGGAAGGAAGGAAGGAAGGAAGGAAGGAAGGGGGAAGAAAAAATAAAATAATAAAAGTAAAAAGAGAGTCATGTTAGGTCCTTCAAAATTTATATTTCCCATAACCTAGTTAAAAAATAGAATCTAACAGTCTTGCTAGATGTTATAGTCCTTCAATCTTTATTTTCAGACATGCTTTTTATTTTACCTTAGAAATAATTTTATCATTGCTTTAAACTTATACAAAATTATTTTATATATAAAATGTTCCTTTCTATAATGCTCATCTCAAAACCAAACAGGAATTCATTTAAAAAAGAGACCTATAGATCCATCTCTTTGATAAGCACTGATGCAAAATTCTTCAACAAAATTCTAGCCAACTGAATTCAATAACTGACAAAAATCACACATATATTACAATCAAATGGGATTCATTCTAGGGATGCAAAGTTGCTTCAATATATGCAAGTCAATTAATGTAATTCAACACATCACCAGAAGCAAGGACAAGAACCACATTATCATTGCAATAAATATTAAAAAAGCATATGACAAGATTCAACACTCTTTTATGATAAAAGTTCTGGAGAAGCTAGGAACCCATGGAATGTTCTTCAATATAATAAAGGCTGTATATGCAAGCCTACAGCTAGCATTATACTTAATAGGGAAGTTAAAAACCATTCCCTTAAAAAAAAAAGTAAGGAGCAAGACAAGGATGCCTACTGTCTCTACTCCCTTCAACATAGTGTTGAATTTGCTAGCAAGAGCATAAAGGCAAGAGAAATACATAAACGGGACCCAAAGAGGGAAAGAAGAAGTAAAGCTCTCCCTCTTTGTGGATGACATGATATTGTATAGAAAGAGCCCTATCGATTCCTTACCCAATCCTTGAGCTGATTTGAAACTTTGGCAGAGTAATGTCGTATTACATCTGCCCACAAAAGTCAGTAGCCTTCTTATAGGTCAACAATGAGAAGAGCAATACTGAAATCAGGAAAGCAACTCCATGTGTAACAGTCTTAAAATATAATGAAGAATTAACTTGAGCAAGGTTAAGTTAAGGGCAAAGATGTGAAGGACCTTTATTGTGACTTTAAAACTCTGAAAGAAGAAATTGAAACTAACATGAGAAGGGGTATCAATGTGGGAGAAGTAATGTACCCACTACCTGGTGAATTCAACTGTAACCCCTCTATACATTACCCCAATAATAAAATACAATTAAAAATAATATATAAGAAGAAATTTAAACAAATTTATGGAAATAGAAAGACATCCCTTGCTCCTTGATGAGAAGAATTAACAATAAAAATGACAATTCTGCCCAGAACAATATAAAAATTCAATGCAATACTCATAAACATCCCAACAACTTTCTTCAAAGAAATAAATCAATACAAAAAATCATCATATGGAATAACAAATGAGCCAGAATAGCAGAAACAACCCTTAGTAGAAAGAACATAGCTAGAGGAATATCAATACCAAAATTGAAGCTTTATTATAATGTCATGATAATAGAAACAGCTTGGTACTGGCCAAAATAGGACAATGGAAGAGACTAGAAAACACAGAAATAAGCCCACAGACATATAGCCACCAAATATTTGATAAAGGAGCCAAAAACACAGGTGGGAAGAAAGACAGCCTCTTCACCAATGAGTGCTGGAAAACTTGTCCCTCTATGTGCAGAGAATTGAAGCTTCTGAAACACAGATCCAGAATCAAAACAAATCAAAGAAAGACTGGATAAACAGGATTGTATCAAACTGAAGAGCTTCTGTATAGTAAAGGACATAGCTAGCAAGATAAATAGAAAGCCCATGGAATGGGAAAAAAATTATTATCTGCACATCAGACAAGGGCCTCACATCTAAAACATACTAAAAGTTTAAAAATTAAATCCCCGCCGGGCATTGATGGCTTACAACCAGAATTCTACCTACTCAGAAGGCTGAGATCTAAAGATGGAGGTTCAAAGACAGCCTGAGTACCAAAGCCTGTGAGACTCTTACCTCCAATTAACCACCAGAAAACTGGAAACGGCACTGTGGCTCAAGTGGCAGAGTGCTAGCCTTGAGCTGAAGAGCTTAAGGACAGCGCCCAGGCCCAGAGTTCAAATTCCACAACCGATCTCCCCCCAAAAAATCAAATCCTCCCCCAAATAAATCCTCAAAAACTCAACAACCCAATCAACAATTGAGCTAAAGACTTAAAAAAGAGACTTCTCAGCGGGAGAAAAAGGGATGGGCAATAGACCTGTGAAGAAGCATTCAACATCTCTGGCCAGGAAAGAAATGCAAATGAGATTCCACTCACACCAGTTAGAATTGCCATTATCAGGAAAACTAAAAAGAACTAATGTTGGTCAGGGATATGGCCCATAGGAAATTATCACACTGTTGGTGGGCATGTAAACTTGTTCAACCACTCTGGAAATCAGTATGGTGGTTACCTTAAACACAGAGTTTCCTGATGACCCAGCAATTCTACTTCTGGTCATTTATCCAATGGACCCCAGAGCAGGCTATACTAAAGCCATTAGCATACCCACCTTCATTGCAGCATTGTTGACCATAGCCGAGATATGGAATCAACACAGATGTCCCTCAGTGGATGAATGCATCAAGAAAATGCGGTACACACACACACACACACACACACACACACACACACACACACACACACACACACAGAATGGAATTCTACTTATTCAACAGGAAAAACAATATTATACCATTGGTAAGGAAATAGAAAGACTTGAGGAAAATATATTCAGCAAATTAAGCCAAAGCCAAAGAAACACAGGTTACACAGGTTTTCCTCATTTGTGGCCTACACATCTACAAGTAAACACACAGAATGATTAAAACTACACTCACACACGTATGTTTGCATCCACAAAGGACATGATGAGTTATATAAGAGTAATTTTTAACATACTGAGGAGTGGTAGACAAAGACTCAATAGCTATATATACCTGATTATATAAAATGATATTCTATGAAATGAACTCCAAGAAAAGGAGATACGAGACATTTCTCGGTTACTCTTGTTGTTTTAATTTTCTTTTCCTTTTGTCTGGTTTGCATTTGGAAAGGTTAGGGAGGACATATAAAAGGCGGAGCAAGGTTGAGCACGAAGTCACTATGTGGAAGATGAGCTAGATATTTTGTGGGTAGGGACAGGAGGGAAAGACCAGGAGAGAGTGACAGAAGGGGAGACATGGTTCAAAAAGAATTGGACTCATTACTCATTACCTGATTCATGTAACTATCACCCCTCTGCATATCAACCTCTATAATAACATTTTTGTTTTATTTTAGTTTATTTTTATTGTCGAGGTAATGTATAAAGGGGTTACAGTTGCATTCACCAGGTAGTTGGTGCATTGCTTCTCACACATTGATACCCCTGCTCATGTTTTTTGTCCTCATTTTTCTTCCCTATCTCCTTCCAATCATCTCCTTTCCCCCCCTCCCTTTCCTATTTCAAATAAACGTATACACAATATACCAGGTAACAAAGTTAGATACAGTAACAATATGAGATTAACCAAAGGACAAAAAAAAGAGAGAAGAGAAATAACATAGTACATTGTAGCTCAGGGACAGAACCCAGACCCTGAGTTCAAGCCCCAGGATTGGCAAAACAACAACAACCACAACAAACAGAACTCAACTAGCCTATAATAACATTTTTTTTTAAAAAACAAGAAAAAGAGTTACTTCCTAGTAACATCAAAAAAGAAATCTGCTATGCAAGACAAATCTTAATAGAATAACACATTCTTCTATAAAGGAACTGGATTATTATCCAAAAAGATTTATTACACTTAAATCTTAAGACTGGAGTCATAACTCAAGTGGTAGAATACTTCCTTAGCAAGTATAAGACTTTGAGTTTAAACCTTAGTGCTGAATAAAAAGAAAGGCAAAAAGAAAAAATCACCTTTAACCTTTTCTTTAAGTGATATTTTTATATATCATTGTTGTCATTGCCTTATAAAATCATTCTTAGGGGGCGGGGAGTTTCGCCTAGTGGTAGAGTGCTTTCCTAGCATGCACGAAGACCCAGGTTTGATTCCTCGGTACCACAGAAAAAAGCTGGAAGTGGTGCTCTGGCTCAAGTGGTAGAGCTCTAGCCTTGAGAAAACGTGCTCAGGGTCTGAGCTTAAGTCCCATGACTGGCAAAAAAATCATACTTAGGTAATAACTCTCCAACTCCTAGGAGCTCAAAATGACCAATCTACTTATTTAATGGCAAATGAAAAACATGTTAGTTTATTAAAAAGATTCTATTATTTTTATTTTGTATCATCTTTCACAACATGGTGTTACTATCTCCATACATGGCTTTATTATCACAACACGGTTTCCATTCAGTATGCTCATTGAAGAGTATAAGGCATCCTGATCAAAGGCAGAATTTCCATCATTCTTTTGAACTTGGGACTTGAGGATTTTTTTCAATAAAAAATAATTTAAATTCAAAAGTTTGGCTAGCTTTGCATTGCCATCTGTACCAACAAGTCATGGAGCCTGTAGCGTGACAAAGGTCCTGCCTCTTTCCTGAAATCTGGTTTTACTCTCATTAGCTTCCATATTCCACTGCTATTGCTCAACCTTTCTGCTGCTTCTCACTGAATCGTGCTCTTCTTCCTATATTAAACCTGTAGTTTTCAGTTCATTGATTAAAAACTTACTATGGCATAATCTTTCTTGTATATATGCTCCTTTACTGTGATAATTTTTGGCCACTGAAAACATAATTATTTTAAATAAATGGTAATAATAATTTTGTGTAATACTGCCATCTAATGGTGACCATGGTGCTGTACTTAAATACCAGTTCATGGAAATGTAAGATAATGAGTAAGATGTAACGGTCAGAGTCTAATAACTTTTAGAAAAATATTTATATAGTGCCCAGGATGAGTGCAATTGAAAACAGTGTTTAATTGCTTACATATTTAAGCAATGGATACTGGATACCTGATTTTAATATGAAGTCCAGGCCATTTACTTTTCTGATCTATAGTGTGACAATTGATCTCTGAGCTTTAGATAAAGACTTTCAATAATTATCAGTCTACCTTTTGTTTTTATAATTCATCTGTAACAAACAACCTTATTTTTGTTTTGTATATTTTTCCCAAGATATACCCCAAGCTGGACCCTATCCATAGGTATTCTGTTTAGAGGAGAAAGGGCTACATACTTCAGGCCTCCGTAATCCTTGTGTAGGGTAATAATCTCATGGTGGGATAATGGAAATGCATTTAACTAGTTACAGTTTTTGTTCTGTAGCTTCTAGCAGCACTCTGTAATACTTTGGCAAAGAGTTTTTCTTCTTTGAACTTCAGTTCCTGTATTTTTGGTTGAAAACATACGCTATGTTAGACAGCTCTGTTCTCCAAATCATTTGATACAGCTAGAGATAGAAAATGAGTACTTATTAAGTAAATCAGTTCCAATGTTCCTAATCTTGTCTCTCCTACCATCAGAAAAATAAGCAATTATAAAACATTTTAACCATTTGTTAGGAAATGGAAAGACTTAGAAAAAATCATATTAAGTGAAGTAAGCCAGACTCAAAGGAACTTAGGCTCAATGGCTTCCCTCATTTGTCATAATCAGTAGAAACCTTGGGCTCTCCTACCAGAGATTTGCAATAGAGCAAAACCTTGATACAAAAGGCCATATAGTATGATGCTAAATGAAAGGGTCTCTAGGATATAGAAATATAAGCCATATAATGAATGATTGTTGTCCTTAAGTTACTATATTATCTCTCATCTCTTTTGCTGTCCCTTGGTTATCTCATATTGTTACAGTGTCTCACTTTGTTACCGGATATATCGGATATATTTGTATTTGGTTATTTGAAATTGGATAGGGAAGGGGGGAAAACAAGATGAGGGGTGGAG
The DNA here is from genome assembly GCF_031878675.1 of Megascapheus bottae. NCBI lineage: Eukaryota > Metazoa > Chordata > Mammalia > Rodentia > Geomyidae > Megascapheus > Megascapheus bottae. Next base: position 21,897,691 of record NC_143519.1, read on the forward strand.
GTGGGGGGAGGGAAATGAGGACCAAGACATGTGAAAGGGTATCAATGTATGTGAATTAATGCACCTTATATCTGGCAAATATCATGTAACCCTTCTATTAATTACAAAAAAAATATATGAAAAAAATAAATAAAAAATAAAAAAATGAAACGTTGGAAAAAAAAAAACATTTTAACCAAGAAATAAGATTAAGATGCATTGTTCATTGAGAGAAGTATTTAAAAATAATAGAAAATAAATTTATGAATTAAAAAAGAACTTAATCTCCTACGAATACTTAATACATTCTATATATGTACGAATATGTTATGGTTAGATGCTATACATAGAGAAACAAAGAAATATGGTAATTACTCTTACCATTCTAGTCTAGATCCAGTGGAGCTTTATATGACTACCAATAGAAATCAGAAAGAAGAGGAAAAGAGTGCATGATCAGATATAGTAATACTACAACACACCCAAATCAGGACTATAGAACTCAAAGCTCATGGACAGTCCACTCTCCACTATATTGTAAAGAGCTCAATTTGGAATAACACTGACAAAATTCTCTTTAATTTTACTTAAGTTCTTAATGAAAAGGCTTCTTAGTAACAAGTTAGCCTAACATGATTGGGGGGGTAGGGAAACAGGAACAAAAACATGAGAGGGGGTATCAGTGTGCGAGAAGTAATGCACCTACTACTTGACGAATGTAACTGTAACCCCTGTATACATTATCCTGACAAAAAATATCAGCGTAATACTTCTTATAAGGTTACAATTTTGAAAGTGCTAAACATGCAAAATTATCTCTAAAAGTAATTTCCATATCTCGAATTAATCCTTCTATTTAGTAAGAAGGCAAAATACAGGAGACATGACAATTTGCTAAGAAAAATTTCAGTGAGCTGGGCACAGTGGTTCACGCTTGTAATCCTAGCTACTCAGGAGGCAGAGATCTTAGGATTGAGGTTCAAAGTCAACCCAGGCACAAAAGGACCTGAGACTCTTATCTCCAATTAACCTCTAGAAAATGAGAAGAGGGGCTTGGCTCAAGGGTAGGGCAGTAGCCTTAACCTTTAGAGCTCAGGGACAGCATCTAGGCCGAGTTCAAGTCCCATGACCCCCCCCCCTCCCAAAAAAAAAGAGGAGGAGGAGGAAGAGGAGGAAGAAGAGAAGGAGGAGGAGGGGGGCGAGGGGGAGGAGGGGGGGTCATTCCTAGTGACTATCAAAATAGCAAATATCTAGAAAGGTTTTAGTTCAAGGTTAGGAATCTATAATGCTGTTTTTCTAGTTCTCCTTTCATTATGCTTTCTGTCCTTCCCTTTGTACTTTCATTTTTCTTGTTTGGTTTTCCTTTACCAAATATTTGTTGATTTTTTTTTTACTAGCTATATGGAAAAACCAAGAAAATAGGATATAAGAGAGGTCTAGTTTTTAAGTCTTCTCTGCCAAGACGTAGCTAAATCTCATATGGGAAGAAAAAAGTGATCATTCCACAGTCATATATATATACACACTCTTCTGTATTTATAGTGGAATAAACAGTCTACTCTGGATGAATTTTCCAGAAACAGAGAAATCAACATCTACCTTAGACTGCTAAGAATGTTATCTGATAGATCAGAAAGAAAACAATGTGTTTTGCATATACACAAGTGATAAAATGCATGAATAAGTTCTCAACAGAGCAAAGACAGCTGAAGAGGAAAGGCAGGGGCTAGAAATCATTAAGAAGATTTAGGTCCAAAACCAGACCTCAGCCTGTACACCAAAGGAAGAGAGAGTCCCAAATGAGAAGATGAAAGAATCTCAGAATTTGGCAGACATTAAAAGCCCAATTTTGCGTTCTTTGTGTGTTTGTATGTCCTATTGTGCTTCTCCTGACCTAGATTAGTTGAGTTACTCAGAGCACAGCAGTATAGCTTTGCTGTATCATTGCCCCATGGCTTAATTTCCCAATTAAACTTAAACAAATTTCTCAAATGCTCATAAAACCCTTGGTGGCAAGATCAGTGCACCTGAATATTTAATTATTTGACTGTCAGTTTGAGACACAGATAATTGGCAGCTAATAGGACATGCCTAAGACCTTAAAACAAAAGATTCTACTAAGGCTATTTACTAAAATACAAATAATCTTTGGGTTTTAATCTTGAAGAAATAAAAAGATTCTAGAAAGCAAGAAACAAATTAAAATAATAGGAAGTCAAAAAAGGGAAAGATGACTAGATTGCACTTGCATTGGAGAGACTAAACTTTGGCTGCAGTAAAATGATAGAATTGCTACTAAGAAGCCCTCGGTGTGGGTATTCAGAACAATTGATCATCAAATACAAAATTCCAGGGTTAGCTGAAAATATTCTCTCTCTCTGTGTTTCTGTGTGTGTTTCTATGTGTATGTGTGTGTGTGTGTGTGTGTGTGTGTGTTCTGACTGTAATGAATGTTTCAATCTATATAAATGCAAAGATAAATAAGAATTTATCTCAGACAAAATGTTACAAAGTAGAAATTCAACCAGTGACCTTCATAAATCAACTTAATTATATACCTAATGAAATAGCTTGAGATTTGGCTGGAAGATGATGAAGCTGAGGTGGTGATGAAAGAGTTATGGAGCTCAGGAGAGGTCCCAGTGGGAGTCCAGGGAATTAGTCTTAGGCTCGGTCTTACTTTACATCTTAATTACTGATTTCAAAGAAAGGCTAAACTGCACATTAACTAATTTGCAGATGGTCCTAAACTGGCAAACATCAAGAATTGCAGATTAAAAATCCAAAGGGATTTTCAGAGGTCAGAAATAGAGATCAGTTGAAATACAGTCCTTTAAGCAATAACAGTAATAATATGGTGGTGTTGGTAACAGAGAAAAAAAAAGTCTGGTTAAGCTCTTTTGTGGAGGGATCATGAAGACAGATGTGGAAGAAAACAGTCAGAGACACAGAGCTGGGAAATCTAATGTGTAGAAGCAAGTGGAAAGCTGAGCAAAGATGAAAACACTAGGGCTGGAGTTTAGGTTAGTGGTAGACTACTTCCGTAACATGCATGAAGACAAGAGTTCAATTCCTCGGTACCACATACATAGAAAAAAAGCCAGAAATGGTGCTGTGGCTCAAGTGGTAGAGCTCTAGCCTTGAGAAAGCCCAAGGACAATGCCCAGGCCTTGAGTTTCCCAGGACTGGCAAAAAAAAAAAAAAAAAAAAAAAAAGGCGATGAAAACACATGCCGCTGAATGAGCAAGGATAAAAGGTCCATGAACAGTATGCTTCCTTTTATCTCAAATTTGTCTGCAGCCATCTTTTGAAAAGTTTATTTTTATTGTAAAGGTAATGTGCCATGAAGTTATAGTTACATAAGTCAGATGATGAGTACATTTCTGAACAGATCACCTCTTTCCTCATTTTTTCCCTAACACCTGACCTCAGGTTATGTAGTTCATTTTACAAGGAGTTTCTAGTGAGTATCACTGCTGCATTAGTTAAGCCTTTGTCCCTCTGTTTCTGTGCTCCTCCTTTACCCTGTCCAAACAGATAAACTTACATACAAGACAAAAAGTACAGAAGTTAGCCCAGCGCTGGTGGAATTGGTGGCTTACGCCTGTAATCCTAGCTACTAAGGAGGCTGAGATCTGAGGATCACAGTTCAAAGCCAGCTCAGGCACCAGAATCCATGAGACCCTTATCTCCAGTTAACCCCCAGAAGTGATGCTGTGGTTCTAAGTGGTAGAACTCTAGCCTTGACCTTAAGAGCTCAGGGATTGCACCCAGGTCCAGAGGTAAAGCCCCATGACTAACAAAAAAGAAAAAAAAATCACAAAGAGAAAAACAAAACAAAAACTAAGATAATAAAAAATTCTTGTTTCTATTCTTGGAGCTCATTTCAATAAGCATCACACAATAGCATATGCACATAGCTATTGAGCCTTTGAGATCCTCTCCTAAGAATATACTCCTTTGGTCTCAGTCTGTGTGACTATGTAGAGACCTATATAATTTATCATGGGCCTGTGTATTTTTCCCTTTACCATCCAGTGTGTTTACTTGTAGATTTATAGGCATGTTCTAGTTACCACAAATGAGGGAAAACATGCAAACTATGTTTCTTTGGTCTGTCTTGCTTTGCTTAATACAGTGTTTTCCAAGTCTTTCCTTATGAATGAGGCAGTATCATTCTCTCTGATGGATGCATAGAAATCCATATATACCATATTTTTTTGATCCATTTGTTCATTGAGGGGCATCTGGGCTGATTCCATATCTTGGCTATGATATACAAGACTGCAAAGGACATAGTTGTGCCGGTAGCTTTAGTGTGGCCTTGTTTGTGTTCTATTGGATAAATGCCCAGGAGTAGAGTTGCTGGCTCATATAGGGAAACTATGTTTAGTCCTTTGAGGAACCTCCATATTGCTTTCCAGAGTGGTTCAACAAGTTTCCATTCCCACCAGTAGCTATAGTAGCACTGCCTTTGAGCCACATCCCTGTGTGGCCATCTTCATTACAGGAATAGGATGGTACCCCAGTATTCAGAGAATATACTCCCAAATAGCTCAGAGAGTAAGGTGGTAACTAGGAGAAATGGCCACAATTTATAATTTAAAAAAATTCTTTTGAAAAGCCAGAGAGGTTAGATGTGAATCTTTATAAGTCAGCATGGAATATAGTGCCATGAAGTGAGAACTATTTGCCTAATAAAAGCCACAGAGTCCAAGTTTATACTCAGCATAAGACCAAGGTTAAAAAATAGAAATGATGCAGGGAAGTCAGTACCAGATATGTATTTGTGTGTCTATCACCAGCACGATGTTTCTAGAGCTGACTTCTTTTTTTTTCTTTTTTTTTTAAATTTTTTTTATTGTAATTAGTAAAAGGGTTACATGATATTTGCCAGGTAGAAGGTGCATTAATTCACATACATTGATACCCTTTCACATGTCTTGGTACCCATTTCCCTCCCCCCCCACACCCCCCACCCATCTTGGTTTTCCCCCCTTCCGTATCAAATTTCAAATATCCAAATACAAATAAATTCAAAGTGAGATACTATACCAATATGAGATAACCAAGGGACAGCAAAGGAGATGAGAGACAACATAGTACATTAAGGACAACAATCATTCATTATATGGCTTTTGTTTCAATAAGCTAATTGAAAGGACCTCTAGAGCTGACTTCTTAAAACATTACTTTTCTAACCACTGGAAGTACTACTATATATATATATATATATATATATATATATATATTCTAAAGTCTGCAAGGCAGGCTCTCTCCCTTCTTTCGTAAAGTGAAGCTTTTTGTTTCTAGAGTTACATCAGCAGTCTGGTTTAAGCAGAAAGCAACAACAATGTGGTAGCAACTCACTTTTTTCCACAGCACAGAGAGAAGTGATCATGTTGTCTATGCTGGCATGCACAGAATGAAGCAGAGATTGAAACTGTTGACTTGCCCTGGCTCAGCTCCAAGCTGAACTGGCAAATACAGTTCCCCATATGGGTGAAAGTTCAGTTAAAAACCCAAGAGCAGGTATCTTTCTTTATTGAAGATCCCCTCCTCCCAGGTAACTTCTCTTTATAAGTGTCCTCTATGGTCAACTGAGCCTAACTAATCCAGCATATAACAAAAACCAGCAGCAGGAAAGAAACAACAGAAGGTAGACCCTGGAAAAAAATAAAGATATTCAGAAGGTCATATTAGAGGCATAAAAAGAATGGGGGAGGGAAAAATGATATAAGGAATAAGTGAATATGACCAGTCCAAGTTTTTTTTAAAGGCAATTAAAAACCTCCAAGAAAACAAACAAAAGGAGTCCCAGCAATGAAATTGATTCACTAGATAAGAAGCAAATTGAATATGACACAAACTTAATAATTGATGAAATTTTTTTAAGTAATTGAGTCAACTTTAACTCTAAAAGCATTTTCTCAGAGTGACCAAGAGGTTAAGACAGTGAGCTAGAGAGAGGAAGCTGATTTCAATGTACAACTTAGCCAAGCACCGAACAACAAGGATGTGAACAGACCAACACAAATAGTAGTTAATGATTTTCAAATCTTATCACCCATGTGTTGTCAAAACATGGAAGACATTGTTAGGATTCCTGGAGAGGGGTGAATGTTAATAATCTATAAAAGAGTTGTGCTATAACGGAAAGGAAGAAGAGATTCTGTGGAGAGAAGGACCAGAGTATTCGCTGCTTCAGCTCACAAAGAAGTTAATGGAAAACCAGACAAATGTTAATGAACTACACAACTTGGGGGAAGGGGAGTCAGGAGGGGAAAAATTAGGAGATGATGAGGAGGTGACACTGTTCAAAGGGAAATGTGCTTATTACCTGACGTATGTAACTGAAACCTATCTGTACATCATTTTTGCAATAAAAATTTAAAACTCTTAAAAATTAAGAAAGAGAGGGAGGAAGGGAGGGAGAGAGGGAGGAAGGAAGGAAGAAAGGGAGGAAGGAGAGAATAAATCCTCATGTTGAATTATGATGGTAAGAGACACTATAAGAATTGTTATCAATCAAGAACGAGGTACAAGCATGTCATTTAGCATTATGAATGTCACATCACCTCAACTAATAAAGATAATGAAAACCCTCTGCTCAGTTCAGGCACTCTATATTGCGGAACAGCTGCCTGCGCCACAGCAACAGAGGCCAGAGCTGGGGTCATGGGCTGGATGCTCTGTGTGTGGACTCAGAAGTGACGCATCACAGCTGCTCAACTGCAGGAACAAACAAGGCGACTGGGAGGTGTGGAGAGCAGATGAAGTGACCAGGGAGTCTCCTTTCTCTGCCACAGATAATGATGATATTTGTACAGAGAAGGACAGCAAGCAGACATTCAGTCCAAGTAAAAGTCCAAAGATCAGCATTCATTTCTGGACTCACATTTTGAAATGTAAATTTTTGAAGCTGCAAATATATTAACATAAGATCCATTGTTTTCCTGGAATGTAGTAACTCTTGAGAGATTTTAGTATTCCCTTATGGTCTTTAACTTATGACTCAAACTTTTTTCCAGAGATCTAAATGAAAGTTTTCATAGTACCATGTTGATGTTATACTTGCCTATTATTTTTTGAATAAACAAGCTGAAGCTATTCCTTTGAACACTGAACTTCTTGTTTGCAACCAGCAGGGGGCGGTGTAAGAACTCTTAAGCTTCCCTCTGATTTGCTGGGGGAAAAAAAAGTCTAAAATTGAGAAAATTACAGATTAAATTAACCACTTTCCTAAACTAAGCCTATGGAGGGAAATATGGGTCCATCTTGAAGAGCTGTAGAGCACTGTATCCATTAGGTATCAAAAGAGTATTTTATTTCATGTGTGAAGCTGCCCCTCTATTGCTTTCTACTTTGCTCTGTTTTTTCTAAATAAAACTCAGCTATAGACAGACTCACTTTGAGGGAGTTCCTAGGATTAAAAGACAGACACATGTTGCCTTTATCTGAATATTTAACCTTGATCCATTACAGAGCATGAATCCTCCCCTCTATATTCCTGTTCTTCAAACTTCTTTACACTTTCCTAGCATTCACTTCCAAAATCTGGGAAGTGATGGTTCAATAACTGTCCATTTGCAATGTTCAGGCTGTGTATCCTCATTCTTAACTCAGGGCTTTCATATGAGAGATCTTACTATTGTTGTTTTCCTGGTCTCTTTCTAGCCTCTCAGGGGGAAAAATGCCTGCACTGTATGTAAACTTTACTTTTTCATTAGGTAAATTTGATAATGTTTACAATATGAAGGAAAGATAGCTAGAGTAGAACAACTCTGCATTCAAATAAAATATTTCTTTCAGTGCAGAGGCTCTAAACCAGGGCTTTGGGCATAAAAGGCAATGCTCTACCACTGTTCATATCCCTAATCCTTAGAATGATTTTGTACTTTTTTCCTTTTGTTCTGTCTTTTTCCGTGTGTGTTATTTTGTGCGATCAACACAAATGATTCAGATTTTAACATTATTTTTTCTTTCTCATATGATTATGGAACTTGAAATTCTTTGACTCTTGATCCTCAAGCTTTCCTAAGCCTTCCTCCTATTTTATTTTGTTGAAATGGTCACTGGTTACATATTCAATCCAGAACATTTTCCATTGCCAACTATGGGATATCTAATTTATTACACAGATACACCAGAGATTTTTTTATTGAAGGATTTCTGTAAATGCTTGCCCTAATACTCATAATTTTTCAAACATATTTTTAAAATGCTAAGTGGATCCAAGAACTCTAATTCTGAGGAAAACATCAGCAAGATTATTTGTTACTAATATGTAGAATTTTTCCATATCTTTCTTATTTTTCTTTATGTAGGGCTGCTGTAAATGCTGTCTGCCAGGAATGTAGTCTAACAGGAGGCATATAAACTTTCAAAGAGAATCTTAGAGCAGAATGTCTTGAAAGTTTAAATAGTCCTTATTATATAAAGAGGATTTCCAATGTGGGGAATACTTACCTGTTCACATAGCTAGAGTCGAAACAACTTGATATGGCCTGGCAGACATCCACTACCATTGCCAGGGCATAATGAATCCATGTTGTCTATTTTTATCAACTTTTCCAATGCACAGATTTATCCTTTCTTGTCGGGGTTTTTAGTCCTCCGCGACCCACAGGAGGGATAGAGAGAACACGCCCCGACCCTGACAAGCAGAGAAAGGAGAGGGCTGACTGACGGCCACCCAGCCCTCCCTCTTTGGAAGACAATCAGATGTGTCAGGGAGACCAGTCAAGGCAGGAACTCGTTTATTGAGGAAGTCCATTCAGCTAATATAGAATGCAGGAGCCTATCAGCACAAAGGTGGGCAGGGCGGGGAGGTGGGGGGAGGTAAAGAAGGGGAATCAGGTGCTATCCAAGAGGGCAGAAGTGTTGGGGCCAATCCCAGAGGTAGCCTTACTTTACATCACAAATCACAGCTATGCCTTCCAACCAGGTGACAGGCAGGTTGGGTCCCAAAACCAGGAAATGAACACTGGGCCACAAGGTAGGCCTCCTTTCCGTTTCTCTGATGTAACATGCCCCACACTTTCTGACATTACTTTCTTTAAAAAAAAATAATTATAGAGCATGAAAAAGAGGATGAGAATGTGGAAAAGCAGCAAGAGGAGAATAAATGCTAATACAAGTAGAAGACGGAGAAAGTGAGATGAGATGAAGAGAAAGAGAAGAAGGAGGAGAAGACGAAGAGGAGGAGGAGGAGGAGGAGGAGGAGGAGGAGAACAAAGGAAAACACATCTCAGTTGTAAACATCCATCTCAGTGGTTTAGGAGCATGTCTGAAATTCTGGGATTCTGGATTCCCTCTGGTTCCATGAACACTAGTGGCCTCTGTTGATCTAGAGTGAAACACTGTTTACTGTCCAGATGTCAGATGGCCATCAGGGATGGCCATTTTCCTTTTGCCTTTTCCCCTTTGTACACATGACTTTCGTTATGTGGTGAACACTGTTTAATGTTTACTGTCCTACGGGAACTACCAAGGCTTTCAACCATCATGGACAGTACGAACCTGGCCATTTTTTCTTAGATCCACTGCCCTTGCTCCATGGTCCATGAGCTCAGAATCTCCTAAGATCCCTGGAAGAACAGCAGTTACCAGGCCCTTATGGCAAATATTTGCAATTCCAGATGCTACTGAACTCCTGCACCTAATCTCTTTCATTCAACCAAGGTGACATGAGGCATGAGGCACTTGGCTCAGTCAGCAACAAGCAAGGAAAATAATACCCGATCCCTCTAATTTGTCATCATCTCAGATGCCAAATTATAATTTGTAAGAGAGCCCTCTATCATGTGAGAGTGGAGCCCTCTTCTCCTCCTTCCTAGGGGGGTCAAGTAAAACTCTGGCATTTCTAACACTAAACATCCCCACCAGGCTCTTGTCTCTGGGGGTATTTCTCTTTCTAGATAAGGCTGCCCTACTCTGGAAAGAAGAAGCTGGTTACTATGTCTAGTGTTGGTCATATTGGCTTAGCTGCCACCTATTTAATGTTGGCCAAAACCAAGGACATGACAGAAACTACTTTCTCTCTTTACTGTGGGGTCCTGAACACCTATTTGTCTTCCTTTATTCTATCCACAGATAAATTCCACTCAACACTCTATACTCATTAGAGAAAGTTTCTAATTATTTTGGTGACTCTTCAAGGTTTGCAATCTAAATGAAGCCCATTAGAAAGTAAGAGGAGAGTGAGGTAAATGGCATTCCAATGTCACATTTAAGAGCAGGTGACTCTAGTTCTGTGGGCTCCAAGCTGTTTACTTTGCACATATCATTGCTTTCTCTGCTAAGGTAGTTGGTATCTTTGGGCCTCTTTTATTTATTTATTTATTTTGGTCAGTCATAGGGCTTGGACACTGGGCCTGCGCACTGTCCCTGAGTTCTTCAGCTCAAGGCTACCACCCTACCCCTGGAGCCACAGCGTCGCTTCCTGTTTTATAGTGGTCAATTGGAGATAAGAGAGTCACAGATTTTAGTGCCCAGGCTGTTTTTGAACCACATCCCCAGATCTCAGCCTTCTGAGTAGCTAGGATTACAGTCATGAGCCACTGGTCCTAGCCTAGGCCTCATTTTATAATTGCCAAAGTTGTACATTTGCGATGACTCTTTTCATCTAATATATGTAGTACTGTCTATATGTATCTTAGTATATTGATTTAATTAATATCTTTGGTTTGGGTTCATTCACAATATACTCTTTAAATAAATATCAAGTGGTAACCTGAACTCTCTCCCGGGCACTGTGCTAAACAAAGGAAATGAATAAAACCAAGTCCCTGTTCTGATAATTCTTATAGTTTCCATGGGTATGTGAGTGTGTATGTGCTTGTCAGGTAATAATTTATCAAATACATCCATACATTATTGACATCAAACATATGTTTATAAAACATATAAGTATAAATGTTATATCTCATATATATACAGCCAACAGTGGTATATGTCATGAAAAAGCTATAGAAAGATAAAAGAGAGAATAGGTGTTTAGCTATGTGCCAATAGCTTAAATATTCAAGAAGAACATCTCCATTTGAAGCCATCTTGCACAGAAAAGTCCATCTCTATAATAACCAGCAAAAAGGCAGGCTGTTAAACATGGCTCGAGTGGTAGAGTACCAACAGAGCAACCAAGACAAGCAAGTTCAAGACCCTGAGTTAAAGCAGTGATACTACCAAACAAACAAACATTTCACAGTACTGGTATTTGAACTTAAGGCCTTGAACTACATCAGCTGATACTCTACCACTTAAGCCAGGCTCTGGCCTTGAGCTTCATTTTTCTTCTTCCACTGAAACTTCCCCACAAGTTTTCATGGTTAACTGTTTCATCCCCAAGTACTTCTTCAAGAGCAATTCATTGTTATTCTTTATCCTCATCTTATTTCTATACTGGGATTATCTATTGCCCTACTTACATTAAGCCATGCTTCTTAAAATTAGGTGAAAAGTTTTTCAGTGTTGACTATTAACATTCACAAACCCAACTTATTGTCAGGTCACTGAGGCATACGTCTGTAATCCCATCATGTCAGAGAGTGAATGCATGCTCAGGCATGATTCCAGGCTGGTGACCACTTCCACATACTAGGAAGGTGCCGTCCCCCACTGCACAGAATAATGAAGCACTTCTTCACTGAGGACATCACTCCATGGACTTCTCTATCGCTTCACCTGTATCCTTCATCATGGAAAGTGGCCTCTGCTACCTGAAGAGGAGATCAGGATGGATATAATACCTGACTAGGAATTGCTTTTTGTACCTCATGTAAAGAAACATAATGCATGGAAGACCAGCACCCAGTCTTAATTGGACATGTTAAATGGGAACCAGTAGGACTTACTGAGCCTACACAGATAATTCATTGGAAATCATATGGCACCTCTAATAGGCAAAAAAGATTGCATTTTAATTAATGATATGCTGGAAGCAAGAGTGCCGGTGCCAATGAATTCTGGTCCTGGATGGCCCGTTGGAAAAGGCATTGGGCCACAGAACCTAACTGGAGGCTATTAAGGATTAAATAAGCTCATACCTCTCATAGCCTTCTGTTCCTCCACACAGTTCCAATAAGAAGAAAGAACTCCAGGGTGGAGGAGACAGGTACTCCATGACTGAGCTTACCAATGTTTTCTCCCTGTTTTATTCATTAATTCATTCATCCCTTCACTCTTTTATTCGAATTGGCCACATTCCAGCCAGCATTTGTTATTGTTGGTTTTCTTGATAATGACCATTCTAATAGGGTTAAGGTAGAATCTCAATGTTGTTTTGATTTGTATTTCTTTTATGGCCAGAAATATAAAACATTCATTAATACCTTATTTTTTAACTTTAAAGTTGCCCCACTGTGCAATAGAACCGGGTTTCTTCCTCTTCTATAACTAATCGCCTCATACTTTATCTGGTCTCTGATCTTCTACTTTCTGTTTCTATAAGATTCCATTTTAGGTTCTACATAGAGGCAAAATTAGAGTTTTCTCTTTCTGCTTCTGACATACTTCACTTATATAATGTCCTCTCTATTTATCTACCATATCCCCAATGACAGGATTTCATTTTGTGTGGGGGGGTGGTCACAGACAAATGCTATCTTATTGTGTGATATATAGCATACTATGTTTCTTATTCATTTATCTCTGAGGGCATTTGAGTTCATATTTCAGCTATTGTCAATACTGATATAATATACAAGGAAGTGCAAATGTCTCTTAGTCATATTAATTTCATTTCCTTTGACTACATTCTGAGTATATATAGAGACCATTATATCATATGATAGTTCAGTTTTAGATCATGTTTTCCACAATGAATATAATAACTTACATAAGAGTAGAAAAGTTTATCTTTCTCCACATGCTAACAATTGTTCTTATTTTTCTTCATTTTCTTGTTTTTGAACCCAAGGCCTTGTACATGCTAGGCAAGCATTCTGCCACTGTGCTACTGTGTTACATTCCCAGCTCTTTGGTCATAGTCATTCTAACTAGAGTAAGGTTATGTCTTCTTTGGTTTTGATTTTCATTTCCCTGATAATTATTATCACTAATTAATTATTTCCATGAATGATTATGGACATTTTCCACATACACAGGCAACAACAAACAACAACAACAACAACAAACAGACAAGCTTACATCTGTCTAAAACACAGTTAAAGAGTGAAGAGCCAGAATGAAGAAACAACCCACAAAAAGGAGAAAAATATTTACAAGTTTTGAGTGGTTCCGGAGTCAGAATATATAAGGAACTAAGAACAACTCAAAAGAATACAAACAAGCAAACAAGAAAGCCAACTCAATCTGATTTAAAAACAAGGGCCAGGAATTTGGCCTAGTGGTAGAGTGCTTGCCTAGCATGCATGAAAATCTGGGTTTAATTCTTTGGTACCACATACATAGAAAAAAAAGCCTGAAGTGGTGCTGTGGTTCAAGTAGTAGAGCTCTAGCCTTGAAAAAACCCAAGGACAATGCTCAGGCCTGAGCCTAAGCTCTGGACTTGCAAAAAAATAAATCAAAAGAACTGACTATTTCTCAAAAGAATGGCCAGTAGGCAGAAAGCAGTAGACCAGTAGGCCTCTAAACTTCTAAAAGTTCTCTGGGGGCAACTTTACATCATTTACTGACATAGTCCCTAGAATTATCTTCTAACTAGTACCTATGGCTTTCCCCAAAGAACTGTACTAGGCTTCCTGTACAGAAACATAATAAGGAATAAGTTTCAGTAAGAGCTTATCAGATGAAATGGGCGTTGCTCTCATTCTGCTGAGAAGGTAAAGCAAATACTTCTGTATTTCTTTCTGATTCATCCTGGAATAAACCTGGATTGTACCATGATCTTATTAGGAAATGGCTAAATGCTGGTTTTACTGGTAAGATTAAATGACCTCTTTGTGATAATACTGACAGTTTTCATCGCATGCATTGGGAGACTGAGTTAAAGCTTCTTCAGGACATAAAACTTGTAAATTACAACTTATACTTTATATATTACTATGCACATTTTATGGAAAATAATTGACCTGAGGAAGAACAGGATAAAACCAACTATCCACCGTTTTTTTTTTTTGTTTTTTTTTGTTTTTTGCTAGTGCTGGGCTTGAGTTCAGGGCCTGAGCACTGTTCCTGGACTTTCTAAAGGCTAGAGCTCTACCACTTAAGCCTCAGCACCACTTCTGGCTTTTTTCTATGTAAGTGGTACTGAGGAATTGGATCTGGGTCTTCATGCATGCTAGGCAAGCACTCTACCACTAGGCCAAACTCTCAGCCCCTATCCACTGTTTTTTTCTGTTAAACATTTCTTCATAAGCTCATAGTAAAATATTCCTCATCTTCTAATTTTTCTTTTTCTAGAACAATCCCTTTAATTATCTCAGACCTTTTAGAAAATAATTATATATATATATATTTTTTTTTGCCAGTCCTGGGCTTGGGCTCAGGGCCTGAGCACTGTCCTTGGAGTTTTCTCAAGGCTAGAGCTCTACCACTTGAGCCTCAGCACCACTTCTGGCTTTTTCTAAGTATGTGGTACCGAGGAATCGAACCCGGGTCTTCGTGCATGCTAGGCAAGCACTCTACCACTAAGCCAAACTCCCGGCCCTAGAAAATAATTTTATGTTCCATTCTGTTCCTGCTGTTGTATATCATTTCTGTAATAAGGCTATTTGCGTGTTCAGTTCATGACAAAATTCTCTTACTATTCATCATACATTGTTACTACATTCCTCTATTTCAAGGAAAACATGAAAGAATATTTCATTTGTTCCTAGGAATATTTTTGGGTTTGTTTTGTTTTTTAGAATTAGTCCTGTGAGGTTTTGTTGAAAAAAAATGTATTTTCATAATTGTCAAATCTCTTTATCCTTTTTTTTTCTGATTGACAAGAGTAAATTTACCCAAATCTATTTGTGAGATGTGTTATTTTTCTTCCTACCAACCCTAGCGAGTTCAGAACATGTTCACTCACTCTTTGCAGACACCTCTCCACTTGAAAGGATCAAGCTAAACTGTTTGTCCATGATTTTGGAGTCTGAAGACAAGAGCATGCGTGCTAAGAGAAAACTGCAAGAAACTGGGGACTTTCATTCTTTCTTAGATGACACTTGCTCCTGTGGGATGCTCTTAAGTGTTCTGTACCATTTCATCTCAATGGGAAACATGTTTTGACACTACTTGGAAATCTACTGAATTTTCCAAAAGTCATCAGGAAGTCCTGGAAAATCTCAAGTCTGTCCAGAGGTTTCTTTAATCCATTTCTATTGACTCTCCTGGTAAGGCTTTGTTTTAGCCTTTTCCTGGAATAACCTTGTCATCCTTGTCAACGTACTTTGCTTGTGGCTTTCTAACCTGATGGTGGTGGGCACTGAACTTAGGAAGAACACTGAGATTTCACTGATTCAATTGTTTTCCCATTAATGTTACTGGAATGAAGGAAGAAGGGAAACAGGAACCATTGTACTCAGCTCGATGCCAAACTATAGTTTTGTCTCCAATATCATATTTTGTATTTGATAATGTGGTTGCTTTCCTTTTCTTGTGTGGTTGCTGAGTGTACTTTATGCTTTTATATATTTCTGGGCAATTCCTTTCATTCTATTATCCACTGGGTGTAAGAGCTTTGGTCTTCAAGGTAGATTCTGCCCCTGTACCTGGAAATCTATACATTAATATAGATTTATCATTATGGCATGAGAAATGCATGTTCATAAGCACACACAATATACAAGAAAAAAAATCTATAATTCTTCCACAAAGCAATAATCATCATTACCACTGGGACAATATTTTTTCTGTTATAATGTAGAGAAAACCTTTAATATAATTATATTTTAATAGACATATGATTATGTGTGTACATTATTTGATCCATTTTATATATAGTTTTGCTTTGCTTCCATTTTCTCCAGATAAACAGCTTTATAAAATTGATTATATGTCAATAAATATTTTGTTATGCTTGATAAATCAAACATAATTCTTTTAACTCGTATTAAATGATGGAGTATTGCAAGCTTTTCCCAGTGGGTCCTATTATGAACCATATTGGGATACACATTCTTGCAAATCATATTTGTAATATTACTTTTCTTTTAAAATCTAAGAAAGAATTTCAAAAAAATTTTTTTTTAGAAAAAGGAATCCATATTCCAGTTGAGGCAGCAAAGAAGAATCTGTTTCTGTAATTCTCCAATGCTTTCTTCATTGCTTTGTATTTTAAGCCCTTTTAAGCAAGATCCTGAATTTTATTTTTTTTAACTTACTGTACAGCTGGTGTTTGCCTTTTGCTGACTTGGAAAACAGCAAACTTTTGTGTGATGATTAGCATTTTCAAGTGTTCCTAAAACTTCTAGCGCTGTTTAGGTAACCAAAACATGCCGAGTCACATTGAAACTATTATTGTAATGATGACTCATGGATGGAGTGGCAGCAGCCCTGAAAATAGTGACCTCCTGACTTGTTTCTTGTTTTGTCCTTACTGGTAGGACAGTTCTCCTCAGCACTATCAGCAACCCCGGATGGGGAAGGAAGGAAGGCACGGAGAGGAACTCACTCATACATTTGCCCAGATGCACCATCTGCAGGGTCAAGCCCCACACAAGCCTCTGTAGGGGCCCGGGTACAGCTGCCCCCAAAGGAAACTGGAACAGAAAAAGGAGGGAAGCCATTGCTCCATCCTTGTTGGTTCATCTGCAGAAAGCTGCAGCCACAGAGCCAACCTCTGTTGTTGACTGTGTTGTCATGGTGACAGGGATCCTGGAGTCCCGGTGATGGGGTGCCTGCTTTGCCACAGTTCTAGGGGAAACTGAGTCTTTATCTGTAGCAGTTTTAAGGCCATTCATTATGTTCCAGATATCTGACAGAAACAAATAGCTAATGTACTCCACGGACAGGAAGTTTGGATGCCCAATCTTCCATCCTCTGAAGGAAGAGCCACGGTTGACTCTAATCATAGCCTCTTTTTCTTTTCATAGCACAAGTTCAAAAAATTACCTTTGATTTACGTGGCTGTACAAAGGGGTTGCCATTTAATTAAGCAATTTATGAATACAGTGAGCCTTGATTGAAGTCAACATGCTCATCTATCCCTCGCCTACCTGTCTCTCTTGCTCTTCTTAATTTTATAGGATATACATTGAATACTTGCCTGCATTCTCCCCCACTTCTCCTCTTTATTCATCCACTCTTCTCCCCTAGCCTGCCTCTTGCAAGGACCCATATCCTGGCACTTATTTGTTCAACTTTGGCTTTGCCTAATGTATTTATTTATAAGTTCATAAGCTAATTCTAACTTCCACATATGATGAAACACATGCAACCTTTCTCTCTGTGGGCCTAACTTGCTTTACTTAATATAATTTTTCCAGGTCTTTCCAGTTCTTTATAAATGATATAGTAGTACTCTTTTTAATGAATCAGTAAAATTCAATTATGTATATATACCACATTTCCTTCATTCACTTGTCTATTGAGAGCTGAGTTTATACCTTGACTATGATGAATATTCATCATAGCAGAATTTAATTTTGCTAGGAATTTAATTCTGAAGGGATCTGCCCTACAGTTGTTCTTTATTCTGAAATTCCAGTCCCCTACAAAAATATTCCATAACATGGCATTTGAAGAGCTTATTCAGTAAAATCACAAGATGAGCAGATGCATCCACTGTTCTCCTGAGAATGTCATGTGCACTGATATATCTATGGTCCCATCACCTCAAATAAACCCTAGCAGAGACTCAAGAGAAGTGATGAACGGATAAGTTTGCCTTTGGAAACAGAGTAGAATAGAATAAAATACCTATGTTTGCAGGTCCTCTGCCATCCAGTAGAGTACTATACTCTGCTCTAGCAGAGGTAAGAACATAGAACAACTAATCCACACATTCACATTTCATTTCATTCAGCCAGCTCTGTGCTTGGTAATACAGGAAAGTTACAAACATGCAAATATGTACGCACATACAAACATTCACATGTGCACATTTCTGCTGTCATCAACTCACCCTTATTCTAACAGGCCAATCCCACATATATTTTTCTAATATTTTTGTTGCTTTACTTTATTATTATTTATTACTACTACTACTACTACTATTATTATTATTGTTGTTATTATTATGCTGGTCCTGGAGCTGGAACTTGGAGCCTGGATGATGTTCCTGAGCTTCTTTTGCTCAAGGTTAGTACTCGATCACTTGAGCCAATGTGCCCTTTTCAGCTTGTTCTGAGAAGTTTATTGGAGATAATAGTCTCACAGACCTTCCTGGCCCAGGCTGGTTTAGAATGGCAATTCTCAGATCTCAGCCTTCTGAGTAACTAGGATTACAAGCATAAGCCCCTGGTGCCTAGCCTGTAATTTTATTATATGCACATAATACACATCAATCATATTCATCCTGTGTGTCTTCTTTGTACTGCTTCTAGAAAGAAACTGGTTAAGACAGTAGGGAATGAGATTTAGGAAGTGGAAATGTCCTTAGGAACAGTGGTGAAATGATATTGCAAAATCTTTTTTAAAAGTTGAATGAGATATTTTTCTTTTTTATCGTAATTAATAGAAGGGTTACATTACATTCACAAACATTACTTCACAAACATTGATACCCCTTCTCATGTTTTTGTCCCAATTTCCCTGCCTGAGTCCCTCCTCTCATCTTGTTTTCCCCCTTCACTATCCTATTTCAAATAAACAAATAACCATATATATAATATATCAGATAACAAGGTAAGATACTGTAACAATATGAAAATAACCCAGGGAAAACAAAAGAGATGAGAAATAACATAGTACATTAAGAACAATAACCACACATTATACAGCTCTTGTTTCCATATCCTGGAGGTCCTTTCATTTAGCCTCATCCTAGATGGCCTTATGTATCTAGGTTTTTCCCTATTGTAAACCTCTGCTAGGAAAGTCCAAGGTTCATACTAATTATGAGGGAAACCACTGAGCCTATGTTCCTTTGAGTTTAGTTTTTAAGATCCCTGTATTTCTGTTTGTCCCATGCATTTCAAATATAGGAAAAGCCATGGAGGTATTAAGATTTCAAACAATGAAAGAAATAAGTGCATAAAAGAAAATAAATTGTAAAACAGTGAAAGCAGATTTTTTCTCTTTGTTTTGGAAATTTTGGTATCTGATCCTTACTCTTTAGAGATTTCAACATTTTGTCTGAAAGATTTTCAATTACATTTAAGTTTCAAATCTATACATTTATCATGCTTTCCTCTAATTTTTATTCAGTTTCTCTTAATAATAATAAATTGCAGAGTTGGAGAACAATATCACAGCCAGGATACTAACACTGATACAGTCAAATATTGAACATTTTCATAAGTATACAGAGTCTTTGTATTAACAGGGGGAGGCTGGGAGAGAGGTTGAAAGAGGAGATTGGCTCATGAGATTGTGGAGGTGTAGAATTATCTGCAAGCTGGAAAATCAGGCTAGGAGCCATTCAATCCAAGGCCTGAGAATGGGAATGTTTATGATTCTCTACATCCAAAACCCAAAGAACCAATACTTCTAACAGCAACCAGCAAAAGAAGAGAACCACAGAAGAAAAAGAACTCTTGTTTCCATCCACCATCTTTGTTCAATCAGAGCCATCACTGAATTGAACAGTTAGTACCAGAACTAGTGAGAGTGGATTTTCTTTCCTCAGTCTACGGATTCAAATGCTAACGTCTTCCAGAACCACTCTCACAGACACACTAAGAAATAGGGTTTTACTAGCTGAACATCTTAATCCAAACTGGCACAGAACATTAACCATAGCGTTCCCTACCGCTGCTGTATTGTCATTGACTGTTCCTATTCTTCTGAATGCCAACCCCCCTCCCCTGCCCCGTCATCTCTGACAACCAATGATTTGTTCTTCATTTCTCTGACTATGCCATTTCAAACAATTTAGGTGACCTCATACAATGTAACTGTCTCCTTTAATTCTAACACTGGAATACATGATACAAATATAAAGCCCTGGGAACCCAGTACTCTGTTGTTCCTTGGGTCATTACATTCCTCCAACAGAAGTGTACCTTATCTCATTACCTCACAAAGTATTCTCATGTTTGTTTTCTATATAATTTCAATTTTTACAATTACTCAATGCAAAGAATAGGAAAAAATATGCCAACTGTATTTTCCTGGGGGTAAAAGGATCTTGAAATACACTTTTCCATATAAATACCTTCTATAGAAAGAGGGGTTTAATATGCTATTATTATTATTATTTGTCATTGACATATCCTTTTTATGTCAAGATATACTATATTTCAAAATTCCTAGGAAGTACAATTTTTTTAACCAATCTCTGTTTCAACTCTAAAAGTTGCATTCAAATGAAGCTTTGGTTTGATTCTTTCTTTACTTTGGAAAAGATTTTCATGGTCAAATATGCAAGTTTGGTGAACTTAAAGCACTAGTAAATTCACAATGCTGTGGCTATATTTTCTTGCAACATTCCTTTCACAGAAACTCTGAGGATGAGGAGTAAAAAATGCATGCTTCCCCTGTCACATACAAATGACTGTCTCTTTTATACAACCTTCTCTAATTAGATAATAGTTACAGGCTGTTCAACTAAAATTAACTTACGAAAAGGTATTTACCTCAAACACTGCTTCCTCTGCTTTAAATTAAAACTATGTTTAAAGTTAGAAGGTTCCTTTTTTAGACAAACACATTAAGGAGCTATTTAAAATGTTTACAGAGTCCACCATGTCTATAATCTAATAAAAGATGATCAGGTGTACAAAAAGCAGAGAAATCTGTCCTTGTATGGGCAGAAGAATTCACTAACTGAAACAGATCCAAAAAACTGAAGCAGATAGCACTGCATAGATCAAGGCCAGGTGAGAGTTCTCCTAAGAACTATTATAGCTATTTTTGTCATTCAAGAAGGTAGAGTGTTAAAGAATGTATAGAAGATATAAAATGACGGGAACTGGGAATTCAGGAATAAAAGAAATAAATCTCAGGAGGAAATGTAAGATAATTGGCATAGCAATTTCTTGGCCTTCGCTATGGAGATTTTATTTTTATTAATTTCAAAGATGTCCACAAAACATCAAGGGCTATGCACATGGTAAATGCAGATTTTCTTTTTGTTCTTCCCATCGCCACCACCACCACAGT
This sequence comes from Megascapheus bottae, assembly GCF_031878675.1. Taxonomy (NCBI): domain Eukaryota; kingdom Metazoa; phylum Chordata; class Mammalia; order Rodentia; family Geomyidae; genus Megascapheus; species Megascapheus bottae. Next base: position 21,918,823 of record NC_143519.1, read on the forward strand.
CCCTCCACTCAAATGAAATTGTTTCAGATATCCCTTGGGAGCCCATTTGGTGGAGAAGAATCAGTCTCAGTGACTCATCTTGGCCTCTCTAAGTGATGGTTTCTCTGCTTTCCTTGGGTATTTCTTTTTGTCCTGGTCTCTTTCCTCAGGAACATTTTCTCCTTGCTTCCCTAAGCAAATTATATAATGGCCTCAAGGAAGATGAATGCAAATCATTGAATGATTCATTTCAAAATGTGATGTCTCATGAATTCTTAGAATCATTTAATCATTTAAAAATGCTTATTATCATGGAATAGTTTAATTATTTAAAAAACCTTAATAACCAACTATTTAAATTCAGACTAGACCAGACAAATATTTCATAAATTGATCCAACATATATACACCATTTCTCCTGTAGCATTACTGAGGATTCCCTATTTTGCTCTTGGCTATCTATAAAATGCATAAACCCTGACAAAGGAAATTAAAGCAGAGCTGAGGAAATGGAAAAACCTCCCATGCTCCTGGATTGGAAGAATCAACATTGTGAAAATGACAATCTTGCCAAGGGCTATCTACAAATTCAACGCAATACCCATCAATGCCCCAATGTCATTCTTTAAAGAAATAGAAGAGACAATATAAAATTTCATATGGAATAATAAAAGACCCCATATAGCAAAAATACTTCTTAGCAGAAAGAACAGCCAGGAGGAATTTCAATTCCAAACTTTAGACTCTATTACAGAGCTATAATAATCAAAACAGCTTGGTACTGGCACAAGAACAAGCCTGAAGACCAATGGAATAGAACTGAGGACCCAGATATTAAACCACAGAGCTACAGCCACCTAATCTTTGACAAGGGAACCAAAAAAATAGAATGGAAGAAAGATAGCCTCTTCAACAAGTGGTGCTGGCAGAACTGGTTAAGCACCTGCAGAAAACTAAAGTTGAATCCTTCTTTGTCACCCTGCACTAGAATTAACTCCAAATGGATCAAAGACTCGAGGTAAAATCTGACATACTGAAAACTTTACAAGAAGGAATAGGAGACACACTAGGCCTCCTTGGCACAGGTCGAAACTTTCTTAATAAGGACCAAGAAACACAACAAATCAAAGAAAGGCTGGATAAGTGGGGCTGCATTAAACTGCAGAGCTTTTATATGGCAAAGGACATAGCTAGTAAATTAATTAGGAAGCCTACAGAGTGGGAGAAGATCTTCACCAACCAAACAATGGACAAAGGCCTCATATCTAAAATATATCAACAACTCAAAAAAATTGAATCACTCCAAAACTAATCTCCAAAGTAACAACCATCCCATTAAAAGATGGGCCAAAGACTTAAAGAGAGTCTTCTCTGAAGAAGAAACAAAAATGGCCTAGAGACACATGAAGAAATGCTCAACATCTCTGGTCATAAAAGAAATGCAAATCAAAACAACTCTAAGATTCCACCTCACTCCAGTTAGAATGGCCAGGATCAGGAAAACTAATAACAACAGATGCTGGAGGGGATGTGGCCAGGAGGGATCACTACTACACTGTTGGTGGGAGTGCAAACTCGTTCAACCATTATGAAAAGCAGTATAGCAGTTCCTCAAAAGACTAAACACAGAGCTCCACTATGACCCAGCAATTCCACTACTAGGCATTTACCCAATTGTCCAGAAACGAGGGCATACTAAAGCCACTAGCACAACGATGTTCATAGCAAAGATATGGAACCAACCCAGATGTCCCTCAGTTGATGAGTGGATCAACAAGATGTGGTATTTATACACAATGGAATTCTATGCTGCTATCAGAAAGCACAACTTCTCCCCATTTGTAAGGAAATGGAAAGACTTAGAAAAAAATCATATTAAGTGAAGTAAGCCGAACTCAAAGGAACTTAGACTCAATGGTTTCCCTCAATTGCCATAATCAGTAGAAACCTTGGACTCTTCTAGCCGAGATTTGCAATACAGCAAAACCTAGATACATAAGGCCATACAGTATGACGCTAAATGAAAGGACCTCTAGAATATAGAAACAAAAGCCATATAATGAGTGATTGTTGTCCTTAATGTACTATGTTATCTCTCATCTCTCTTGCTGTCCCTTGGTTATCTCATATTGTTACAATATTTCACTTTGTTATCTGATATATTGGATATATGCGTAATTGGTTATTTGAAATTGGATAGGAAAGGGGGGAAAACAAGATGAGGGTAGGGGAGGAGGGAAATGGGGACCAAGACATGAGAAAGGGTATCAATGTATGTGAAGTAATGCACCTTCCATCTGGCAAATGTAATGTAACCCTTCTATTAATTACAATAAAAATATATGGAAAAAATGCATCATTGGGAGAAATAGTATCATTGATTATTAAGTAGCTATCATTTAAGCCTCCAGTATTTGTAAAAACTGTAGTAAAGTAACATTTTGTTTACTTCCCTAAATTACTTTCATCTTCTTGCCAAATCAATTTGATTATGTTTTAATTGGTTTGGATTCAAGTTCATGTTCTCTAGTTTGACATTTCCTCTGCAAAAAAGATTTAACCCTCCCACCCCCACGTGTCACTTCAAAGTTCACAGTTCCCTCTAACAAGTCACAGAAGATAACTCTGGAGGATTCTTCCTTTAAGTATGAGATCCTAGGGGACGGCATTCTACTTTTATGTATTTTTTTCAAATATTTCATTTTTTGACCCAAGATTGTCCCGTTGAAGTATTTCTAAAAGAACAATAAATATCTATGCAAATCTTGTTGAGTTATTTATGATTAGGATAGATACACTTACGAAACATGCTTTTGAAGACATGAACGAGTTTGACGTACTTTGGCACAAATAACTAACTGTGAGTATAATGGATGAGTTTGTCAGTTTTAAAAATGGCTTCACATGAACAAAACAAAGATTGCCTTGTATTTTACAGTTAGATATAAATGAGACAGAATGGTGCTTTATTTCTCATAAGTAAATGGTAAAAATTAAAATAGAATTTAGGCTAAGTATTTCAAGATGGTTAATAACATCCATGAAAATAGTTTTGAAAATCACTTGTAAATTAATGCTTCAAGGGCCAAATCCTATTAATTAGTAACTTAATATTAGAGAATGACTGGTAGTTGATTTATATTTGACTTAGGCAAACAAGAGTCTTCAGATTTAGTCATGAGAATTATGAAAATGATCATAAAATAAATTTAAATAAGCATATAAATAAAGTATAATGAAACTATCAAGTAAAAATGTGTCCAACAAAACAAATTTCCCAGGGGGTTCAATTCAATTATCATCTATAGAGTATTTGTGAAGTACAAAAATCTCACGAGTACAGAGATGTTACAAATAAAATTCCTGACATAAAGACTCTTAAAATTAATTATGACAAGGATATAAATATATAATGTAAATATAATGAATTCACACAATACAATTATTTTAAGAGCATATTACAGCATACTTCGATAAGTGCTGCTTATAACAATTCATTTTATCTACTAACAATTCTAAGAAATGAGCATTAATTTTATAAACTTAAATACTGAGCTTTATAGCTGAGTGACTCAAAGTCACTCAGAAAATCAGAGGCAAGATTTAAATAAAAACAAGGAATGGAGCATTAGCCTACAGCTAGCCAGTAGAGGGGGCAAAAAAAGAGGAAATAGGGCCTGGAGTTTAGTCTATTGGTAGAGTGCTTGCCTAGCATGCATGAAGATCAGGGTTCGATTCCTCGGTATGACATACATAGAAAAAAAGCTGGAAATGGTGCTGAGGCTCAAGTGGTAGAGTTCTAGCCTTGAGAAAGCCCAAGGACAGTGCTCAGGCCCTGAGCTCAAGCCCAGGACTGGAAAAAAAAATTAAAAGAGGAAACAGAATCTAATAGTGTAGATTGTAAATTTGAGTTTAAAATCCTAGACTGTTGTTTTTCTTTTTTACTAGTTCTGTGAACAAAGAAATTACTCAAATATGCCTTCCCAATTATAATTTTAAAGTAGTGATTATATTAGATGTGTATAAGGCTATTACAGAGATTATAGATTTGATTATTATTTGAGAGTACGGTCGGATTTTGAACTTATAGCCTCAAACTTACTAGGTAAGTGCTTTATCTCTGAACCATGCCTCCAATCCTCTTTTGTGCTTTTTTGCCCTTTTTTTTTTCTTGCCAGTCCTGGGGTGTGAACTCGGCCTGAGCACTGTCCTTGGGCTTACCTCAAAGCTAGAGCTCTACCACTTGAGCCACAGCATCACTTCTGGATTTTTCTATATATGGGGTACTGAGAGACTGAACCCATGGCTTTGTGTATGCTAGGCAAGCACTCTACCACTAGCCACGCTGTGGGCCTGCACTGATTATTTTAAAGACAGAATCTCACTTCTTGCCTGGATTATTATTAGCTATATTAGACTACCTATGGTAGCTAGGACAACAGGGGCCTGCTTCTTTTAAGACTTCCTGTGTGGTCTGGCATAGAACACTAATTCTTCTGATTTTAGCCTTCCACATAGCTAGAAAGATGGGCATATGTCCCTGTGAACAGCTATCCAGTTGTAAACAGTTGAGAAGCTGCTAGACTAGCTTCAAACCTCTATTTTACCAATCTCAACTTCCTAAATAATTAGGATTACAGGAATGAGCCATCACATCATCGTTATTTATATATCACATTCTTTCATTCTGCTGTGAGAGTTTGATATCCACATTATACCAATTACTTTCTCAGTGACTTCATGCATTAATAAAGTTCTAGTGTATAGACAGTGTTCTGAGAAGTCATCTAGTTTCCTGTCACTTTGATTTACTTCACAACTCCAGGGTTACAAGATATTTTTACGTTGACTTATTAGTCTTTTAAAATATTTGGCCATTACAAAACACTAAAGAGTATATTGTTTCAAACAATGTCGTCCTCAGTACAGAAGGCACCCAGTGCCCTAATGTATCTTTTCAGCTTCTGGTTTCTATGGTATCTTACAGTATGGAATCTCTTTATAGCACAATAGTTCTTTATATGAAGAAATGAATATACCATCTAATTCTTTCCTCCTCTGCTTTTGAGCCACAATATAGCCTCTGATTAAACTACACATCAAAATAAGGAAACAGATGAACTCATGTTTTATATTTCCATAGTCTTTTCATCACAAGGTAAAATCTGAAATCAGTAAGATCTCTATATTTTCTTATTATCTGAGATTATTTTTTTCTTTTGCAATGGAAACACAGATGAGAAACATGCTTCTTCTTTCTAAGTTGTATTTACTTCCCAACACAACTTCTCATGCAATTTAAATCGGTTCTAAATTCCATAAAGTATCCTGCTTTGTTTCAATTTTCCAGTGCTACTGTCCCCTTAGATACAATGTATCAATAATGTACTAAGTATCATTAATCAGACCCACACTTTGTACTCTCAAAGATACTTATAATTTTAATTACAATGATATAATTAGAAGCATAACATAAATTGACCAACTTGGTTGAAGCTTTTTTTGGCCAACAGTTGAACTTAGTTCATGTATTTCAAAAGTGTTAAGAATGCTTGGTTGGACATCAGTGACTCATGTCTATAATCCTCCACACAAGGCTGGAATCTGAGGATCATAATCTGCAGTCAGTCCGGACAGGAAAGTCCATGAGACTTGCATCTCCAATTTACCACTAAACAGCTGTAAGTAGAGCTACGACTCAAGTGGTAGAACTGTAGCCATAAACAACAAAAACTCAAGGACAGCACCAGGTCCTGAATGCAAGGCCAAGGACTAGCGAAGGAGAAGAAGAAGAGGAAGAAGAGGAAGAAGGGGAAGAAGAAGAAGAAGAAGAAGAAGAAGAAGAAGAAGAAGAAGAAGAAGAAGAAGAAGAAGAAGAAGAAGAAGAAGAAGAAGAAAAAGAAGAAGAGGAGGAGGAGGAGGAGGGGGAGGAGGGGGAGGAGGAGGAGGAAGAAGAAGGAGGAGGAGGAGGGGGAGGAGGAGGAGGAAGAAGAAGAGGAAGAAGGAGGAGGAGGAGGAGGGGGAGGAGGAGGAAGAGGAGGAGGAAGAAGAAGAGGAAGAAGAAGGAGGAGGAGGAGGGGGAGGAGGAGGAGGAAGAAGAAGAGGAAGAAGAAGGAGAAGGAGAAGAAGGAGGAGGAGGAGGAGAAGGAGAAGGAGAAGAAGGAGAAGAAGGAAAGAGGAAGAAGAAGAAGAAGAAGAAGAAGAAGAAGAAGAAGAAGAAGAAGAAGAAGAAGAAGAAGAAGAGGAAGAAGAAGAAGAAGAAAGCAGCAGCGGTAGCAGCTGGACATAGTGGCTCACGCCTGTAATCCTAGCTAGGAGGCTGAGATCTAAGGATCAAGGTTCAAAATCAGCCTGGCTACAAAAGGACCTGAGATTCGTATCTCCAATTAAACTCTAGAAAATGGGAAGTGGCACTGTGGCTCCAGGAATGGCATGGTAGCCTTGAGCTGAAGAGCTCAGGGACAGCGCCCAGGCTGAGTTCACACCCATGATCCACAAAAAAAAAAGAAAAAGAAAAAGAAAAAAAAGAAGAAAGACAAAAAAGGAGGAGGAGGATGAGCAGGAAGAGGCGGAGGAGGAGGAAGAGGAAGAGGAGGAGAAGGAGAAGGAAGAAGAGAAGGAACGAAAAGAAATTCTGTATTTCAAAAGAAAATTACTTACTTGTCATGTTTTATTCATTAGAAAAAGAAATACTAAGTTTAACTTATTGTTAATTGATACTCTAATTTTTTTGTTGTTGGTGTTAATTGTGGGGCTTGAACAGGCCTGGGTGGTGAGCTGTCCTCAAGCTCTTTTTGTTAAAGGCTAATGCTATACCACTTTGAGCCACAGTACCACTTGTAGTTTTCTGGTGGTTAATTGGAAATAATTATCTCATGGTCTTTTCTGCCAAGGCTGACTGCAAACACCAGTACTCAGATCTCAACTTCCCAGAGAGCTAGGATTGTAACCAGCATGGAGAAGCACTCTGAAGTTCTGAAGCAGGACCACTGATTTTTTACATTCAAGGCAGGTGCTCATCATAAAATCTGTTCCAGAAGAGCCTATGAGAGACGGTGACACAGTTCTACGCAGATCAATAATGTTAGGTTACTGGATGATTCTTACCTAGAGTCTATGTATTACAAATAATTAAAATATTATTTTTGTCAGTAGCTTGAATAGACTATATGTCCGAGAGCAGTTTTAAGTTTGAAATAAAATTAAATAAAAAATCATATTTTTTCTTTACTAATATTTTGTATTCATTAAAGTTGAGACTGTCAAATATGTAAAAACAAGGTTACTTTCTAAATTACAACATTTAATAAGTTTATTCAAGGGTAAGAAAAAGAGCAAAAGTGTGAATAATTGATACAGCAGATGAGAATGTGATAAATCTTGTGTATGCAGTTCAGATATACCAAAAGGGGTAGTCTCTACTTGGACTGCAGGCTGGGAGAAAGGCTGAAATAAATAGCCAAGATTAATGAAGAGAAGCAGTTACGCTATGAAGCCCAATATCAGAATTCAGTCCTTTGGGAGAAGACTTTCTAGCATTGTGAATGAAATGGGAAAGATTGAATGTGTTTACTTACTGAACCTAAGAGCAGATCTATGGGCCAATTCTCCAAACCTCTCTTTTTGCTTTGGCAGAATCAAGTTTGAATGACAGAAAGGCCAGCTCAACCCAAGGTCATGTGACCTTCCCTGGTGAATCAGAGTAAGTCAGTAAGTACTTTGGTATGCTGGTATAGGTGTCAATTTACACTGTGTTGTATTACTTTTTTCTCCCCTTCGTAGTCCCACAAATCCAACTCAAAGCATTTTCTTACAATTAATTTGAAAGTTACACAACTACAACAGTTTGAGTATCCTACTTTCTTCATTTTACTTAAAGGAAAATTTCCTCTTTCTTGCTCAACCACTGGAATATTAGATATTTCCTTTCTCATACACAACTTTTAATGTTCCAGAGATTGAGCAAGAAAGAGGAAATTTTCCTTATTACTCTTGCCCATGTGAAGATATCTAATAAAATTAACAACTATTAAAATAAGATGTTACTTTCCAACATTTTCTTTGTTAAAACCACTGATCCACAGAAGACTTTAATTTCAAACTCTTTCTTTTTATAAAAAATTACAGTTTTAGGCATGATAAATAATCTTGTGATGTGTACTAACAAATAAAACATGTATATCCAGAAAACAAACTGCTGTTTGCCTTCATGATGTTTTGCCACATCTTTCCCCACAACCATACCCTTATCGCTAGACACCTAGCACTGTCTGCCTATCAAAATTCATCACACATCCCCCCATGATGAATCTGGTTTCCAAGAGGCACATCCATTGTGCTTTTTTCTGCACAAAATTCTCCAGTGACTTTTCTTCCCTCATAGAGTGCCACATGAAAATCTAACATGGTATTTCCAGCTATAAATTGAATTAACCTCTCTATATGCAATTTCTATTCCCAAGGCCCATACATCCTAGAGAACATGATGAATATTTCCTTCTCCAAATTGTTCAAACCCTTTCCATCCCTCTGCTTTAGCTTTTCTTGATTTACCATCTCATCCCCACTGTTCTCTATATCCCAACTTTGACATCGCTACCCTTGTTGACTTAGAATCAGTGTCATAATGGTCTAACTTTAATTTCACCTGTTTTACAAGCCCTCCTTTCCTGGACTGTGCCACCAGAAGTAATGTCTTCATCCAGTGGTATGCCATTGCATATGGTGACAGTGTTTCTGATATCATCCATCCCTTAGCCCACTTTTCGATTAGGTGGTAATTTATAAACATTCGTCCCACAGAAAATGTTTTGTCTTGACTTTACTAACAATCAGTAAGAACAAAAACTCTGGGGCTATATTAACATTCTGGCATATTTGAATTAGATGCTTCAACATGATTTCCTCATAAATATATTAGAAATACTTCAGTGTCTGCTTTCAGTATGTAATGGGCATACCTGGTAGCTGATAGTCAAAACAGGATGACATTTATGTAATTTAAATCATTAAACAATCTATAAAATACTATCTGTAGTGACAAAGAGAATCTAATATTAAGACTAAATTACAAGACAGGGGAGCCCAATAAAACATCTCAGAGTATTACAGAGGTTTGTGAGAACCACACTCTGCAATTTCACAAAAGTAAGATAGAATTTCCCACCCTATGAGCCAGTGAGAGAAAACCAAGCATTTTAACCAAAACCTAGCCATTGCTGCCAGCCTCAGAAGCCACTATTACCACTCCACCCTGGTTTCCTGAGGAAAAGGCCTTAATGCTATCCAGCCCTACCAAAAAGTGGGGAAGGGCTCCCGAAGTCTTCAGATAGAATCAGTATCCACCTTGCTCCAGTTACACAAAGACTTGTTGCCTGTTAGAACCTTTGTAATTGGACTCCTTTGGAAAGTGACTTTCACTCGTGTGAACCATCTCTTTCAATTCGCCTATCCTGGAAGTAGTCTGAGGGCTAAAATTCAGGGAAAATTCCCACAGTCATTAAAAGCATTCTAGCCTTTGCTTAAAACCCCAGACATTTTACCTCCCAATAAAGTTTCTCCTTCTCCTAATTCTCCAACTTGAAGCCTTTTGCGAATACAATGCCCAGTGTTTATATTTCCCACCCTTGAAGCCTAGGAACCATCTTAGAAATATTAAGGAGATAAGAGGACCTATAAAAGCACTTAAGATACTTTTAAATTTAGAGCAAACAATGGACTATTTACTTGCCTTATCTGAGGATGGGTGTTCCCTACAGTTCATTAGAAAAGGCTAGGGCAGAGGAAATTTACACAAGGGACTGCAGGCCTCACAAATCTCCTAGGAAGTGGTCAGATCTTATGGGTACTGTGCTGACCTCAATCAGTCTAGCTAGACTAGCTAAACATTTTGGGTTGTGTCATGTGAAGCTCTCTCTCTCTCATTTTGTTGAATCTATAAGATTTTCTAACAGAAATAAAATACATGGAGGCAGATCATGAAAGCTGAATATTACTGTATAATTCAAGTATGGAAATAAATGAAGATCACTGAAGCAAAACAAAGTAGAGGTCTTTTGTTGGGAACTTGACATAATAAGGGAGCCAGTCATTATTTGCAGACTCTGAGAAGACATGAGATAGAAAACTATAATGAAAATAAAGAAGAAAATAAATGAATGAATAAATAAATGTAAAAAATAAAAGGTCGGGTTTCAGGTACAGGCTCTGATTGCAGGTGTATAAAATTTGTCAGGAAATGGGCTAAGGAGAAGCATGGCATTCTGTATAATCAGTCTAGGAAATAAATTTGGCATTCTGTGGCTTCTCTTGAGTGGGAAGCAAAGGCAAAAATCAAGGAAGTGGAAGTTTCTGAGAAAACTCTGGTGGGAGCAGATTGCTAAGGGGTTATTTAGCTTCCCAGCTGGTGATTGTAGAGGTTTAGGTTGATGTTTTATGGATTATGCTCAGGCCCCTGTCTGTTTAAATATTCTGCCTCTCCTGTGGGTTAGTTGCTGTTCATTGTTTAATCTTTCTAAAACAAAAGAAGCCCTGAGAAATTTGGGAGTAGGAACAATAAAATTTTGTGTAGGCATACATTCTAGATGCACCAAAGACAGCCTTGATTAGGAGATACTCAAAGAGAGCCTTGCTCAAATCACTGCCACCACAGGTCTCTGTCCCCTCTTAAAAATATACCACAAGTTTTAAACTTCAGGGAGAAAAAAAATAGGCAATTAACATAGTGTAGTCTGAGTCCCAGACTTGGGGATGGGACAATCATTAATGTGTATGTAGGGATGGGGAAGGTGAGATGTTTAGGGATTCATCACCTCATGTGGTCTCTGTGACAAAGCACACGAGAAAATTTATCTTTGTCATTGTTGCTCTTAATGTACAATGTAAACTTATTTCTTTTCTTTTTCTTTCCACTTATGGTTAATCTCATGTGGTTACTGTATCTGACTTACCTGGTATATTGTTTATATGTTTATCTGTTTATTTGAAATAGGAAAAGCAAAGGAGAAAACAAGGAGGGGAAGGGGGAGGGATATGGGGACAAAAACATGAGAAGGGGTATTAAGGTTCGAGAAGTAATGTACCCATTACCTGATGAATGCAACTGTAACCCCCTATTCATTATTCCAACAATAAAATACAATAAAAAAAAAGAAAAGAAAAGCAGAACAACTTGTTTGGGCTCACAGTTTTAAAATGTGAATCCCTCACTATTGTATGGGGGTTGTGTTAAAATAAGTCATCACAGCAGAGAGCAGATGAGAGAGGAAAGCTAGTCCCCTCACGGAAGCCAGGAAGATAGAGAGACAAAAGGTGGATGAGATTCCAATGTCCCCTTCAAGGACTCATCCTTAGTACCAATCTCCAATTAGCCCCTGTCTCCTAAAGGCTTCACTACCATCCATGGCCTGGGACTGGGCCTTCAATACTATGAGGCTCACTCAAGATTCTAACTAGAGCAGAAGGGGACAGCTAAAGGACACATGTTTTTTTGTCAAGGCGAATACAATTGTCATATGATTGATTGTGGTGATAGTTTCACAACTCTGAGAATATGCTCCAAGCCATGGGTGAATTATATGGTCAATAAATTATGTATCAATGAAGACATTTTTTAAGAGACTTAAAAAGCACTGTTCAGACTTTTTAGGAAGTAGGAACTCTTCCTTAAAGGCTCCAAACTGTGTTTCAACTACCATGAGAAAGAGATATTTTCAGCCACAACAAAAAGTTACAAACTTGGCTGGATTTATTCAAATAGTTTGGCAGGGACCTATGGGAGTTGGGCTTGGCACTGATGTCCAGCCAATGTTTGCAATGAGCAGTGGTGATGCTCTGAAGATGGCACATTATTTGTCAGGTTTGTAACTGAAACAAATGCTTCTGCCACTGGGACAAGCACTGGAGATGCACCATCTTCTGTGTAATTGCTCTACCCCATGCCCTGTGCATCTCATTCTAGATTTCACAGTGCTTTGTGGGCCCCAGAATGACTAAGGAGGAAAGTAGAAAAAATATTTAAAACATGGATCTAATTAAAAACATCACTTTACCTCATGCCCTTTGGATTTTTAAAGAAAATTTATAGTTTTGGGGTGGTGCTAGCTTTGACATGTAAAATTGCATTCTTTCTCAAATCTATTTGCAGTGATGGTTTCACAAGTCTGTGCATACGTTAAGAGCCCTGGGTAAATTGTGTGGCTTAAGAATTACATTTGAGGGTTGGGAGTTTGGCCTAATGGTAGAGTGCTTGCCTAGCATGCACAAAGGACTGGGTTCGATTCCTTGGTACCACATACATAGAAAAAAAATTCACAAGTGGTGCTGTGGCTCATGTGGTAGAGTTCTTGCCTTAAGAAAGCGACAGTCCTCAGGCCCTGAGCTCAAGGCCCATGACTGGCAAAAAAAAAAAAAAAAGAATTACATTTGATAACTCCATAATCTCCATAGCATAAGGAATACGGTTCCATGTATTCTATATAGCTAGAATGTTTCTTCAACTCCTTATTGATTTATGTCTATCTTTGTGTAGCTCCTAGTTTTATGTGGCTGATGTAAAACATATCAGCTAAAGTTTATTCTGACTTGAATGGGAGGCATTTGCAGTAAAAGAGTCTTGGACTACGGATGATGACCTACATCTCTGATCCTAGCTACTAATAACTTGGAGTTCAGAGGATCACAGATTAAGAACAGGCCTAACAAGAACATGAGACCTTATCTGAAAAACAAACTATATGTCAAAAGGATTAGTAGTAGACCCTGAACACAATGCCCAGTGCTATCAGAGAAAAAGGGAGTCAGAGAAAAAAATATTCTGTTACTTTTCATTGTGGAATGTGAGGAATATTTAAGAGGATAACATTATTTAAATGGCTACATCATTGGCAAATATTATAATGACATTTATTCTCTCATCAATTCAACATATCCCAGGCAGAGTGCTAGGCTTTAGGGTGTCAGAGATGAAATAGTTATTTTATGTCCCTATTCACCACAAGGAAACTGGCTGAAACTCCTATGGAAAGACAGGTTAGCAAGAATAAATGCAACTTTCATTTAACAAAATTTCACATGTCATAGAAGCTTACAGAAACAAAGAGGAAAATATCCAGAGGAAAATTTTGTGTTTATTGTTAGGCTTCATCAGAATGGACAGCTGTGTATAATAAATAAGATCTGTTTAGCGTTTTCCTCTCGTTCCTGTGGAATATTCTTTGTCTAAGTACAGAACTGTGTGAGGGTTCTCAGAAGAGGAAAGAGGAAGGACGAAGTGTGGTGCTTCTAGGCTGTCTGGTTTACATGCAAGAGATTCTAGTTTCCATGATCCAATTTGAAGAATGGGAAAAAGGAGAAAGGAAGACATGAAAAACTCAGGGGTTTTGTAAAACTTAGCTACTCCCATTCAAATCAGTCTACATATTGCCAGGAGCCTGGTTCAGTGGTGAATACTTAATATTCAAGTACAACAGATGTAGATAGAAGGATCATAGGGTGACACTGGGCTGGGGGTGGAGCACAAAACACTATCTGAAGAATAACCAAAGCAAATACATGGGCTAGATGAACGGCTCAAGAGATAGAACACTGTCTAGCAACACAAGGCCCCAAGTTCAAACCCAAGTACTGACTTTAATAATAATTTTCCACATGCCAAGAGTGTCATGCCAGGCCAGGAGTTTGGCCTAGTGGTAAAAGTGCTTGCCTAGCATGCATGAAGACCCGGGTTCAATTCCTCGGTACCACATACATAGATTAAAAAGCTGGAACTGGTGCTTAGGTTCAAGTGGTAGAGCTCTAGCCTTGAGAAAGTCCAAGGACAGTGCTCAGGCCCTGAGCTCAAGCCCAGGACTGGCCAAAAAAACAAAACAAAACAACAACAACAACAACAACAAAAACAAAAAACAAAATAAGAGTGTCATGCCTTGGAGATCATGTTCTAGGTCCTAAAAGTGCCATGGAAATACCTAAGGTATGGCACTCACACCTGGAGAATGCATCACCGGTAGCTTTGCTTTGGTTAACTCGAAGTACTAATTTGATAAGATGTTTACTGAAAAATGATTGATTTTGGTGCTTTCACAGTTTACTTTTCTTTCTCTCAAAGGTAAAAATAGCCCCAGTCTTTATATTCAGGAAAAAAACAACAACAACAACAACTTAATTCTCATTTCATTGAATGTCTATCCTCATTTCTCTGAGTGCCTGTGCTCTGTTGACTTCATTTCAGGTCCCATGGAGTCTATTTTGCTTTGAATGCCTACTTAGGACTTTTGTGGATATTAGTGGATTTAATTTAAAATTTTTAGGAAAATTTTGTTTCTTGTAGTTATACAAGGAAGTTGCCATTAAACAAAGCATTTTATGTATACAATACATCTTGATCACAGTTACCCCCTTCAACATTCTCAAACTATACCTCCCCAACAACACCCCCATGCCTTTTAATTCTGTAGGACATACATTGACTTCTGGACAACATTCTTCCACTCTTCTCATTCATCTACTATTTCCCTTCACTTGACCCCACCCCTCCCATGCGAGTACCTATTTCCTTATGCTTAATTTGTTCGGCTTTGACCTTGCCTGCATTCATTTTCCATCCAGGCTGTCAGTGTTTCATGAGTGTAAACCACAGCAAAGACTCCTTAAAAACCTTACTTACCCTTTAGGAAGGTTTATCAGACACTACATGTTTGTTTGTTTGCTGATATTCCAATTCCTGGGTTTAGGAAGGTAAGGCTATAGATCATCTAAATGGGAGAGCGTCTCATGTCCAAGTCATTCCAACCAGAAAAGCACAGCAGATTGAAGAAGTTGAGTTGGAACTAGCAGGATTCATTATGTAAATAGATTTCCCCTGCAATGGCCTGAATTTTGACTGTGTGTTTGCTAATTAACCAGAGGTTCAAACTACAAAGGCCAATTTACATTCTGTTTGTGCTGTCCTTGATTTGTTTCTGAGAATCAACCAGGATAGTGTCACAGAGGATTTAATTATGAACCATCACTCCCATGACTGACTCTCTGAGTGTCAGTCTGCAATTCCTCTTGCCCCACAGCCATGACCCTGCTACCCTAGAGTAGTCTTCTAATAGCCCTTTAACTTAGGCACAGGGGGTCAAGTCTTCCTTACTCCCTAACCAGAACAATGCACATTATACAGATGGGCCCAGACTTTCGATGTTCAAGTTCTGCTTTTTTCACTATGATGGCACAAAATCCTACACTTACCTAGTAGGAACTATACTTTAAATTTTGATCTTTTCTCAGGGATATGTACTATTGTGCTGATCAGAGGCAGAAAGCATCAGCCTCCGTTAGAACCCACAATCAGGAGAGAAAATAATCAATGTTCCATACAGTACTACACAGCTAAGCTATGACATTCAATAAGCTAAGTATAGTAAATGCCATTGCTTATTGGCTCTCTCTTTTCATTTCTTTTTCTTTCTACATTTTCTTCCTCACTTTCTTTTTCTTTTCTATCAGTGCTTGAGATTGAACCCAAGACTGAGAAAACTCTACCATTGAATTACAACTTCAACAAAGTAAATGCATTTTGGACTTAAGATATTTCCATCTCACAATGGGTTTATCAGCATGTAATTCACAGAAGATGAGGGGACCTATAATGAGAAATAAAAAGAAACAAGCTGGTAAATTAATGACTGATCACCTCTCCCTATACAGTTCTTGTCATTTCAATTGATAAGAGATAATACAAATAAAACAGACTTTCTCCTGGAGCAGAAGCTATGTGACCCGAACTCTCCTTCTAAATTTGGCAAATTTCTTATTGGGTCAGTGATCTTGAGAATGTCTCTTTCAGTTCCTGAATCGGAAAGGTGGAATCAATATGCATACTTCACAGACATATCTTAGTGATATGTATATTTGTATGACATGATAATATGCACTAAAATATGCATTAAAAGTAAAAGCTCTGAATGTGGTGGCTAATAATGTGAAGTGACCTCACACTTTGAGATAATCTCTGGAGAAAAGGCCACACCTCAACCAATAAAAACTGACAGTCTGTGCTTGTCATTCCAGTTATGTGGAAAGAACAAACAGGATGAATGAAGTCCATCCAGGCAAGACCAAAATGTAAGATTCTATTTGAAAAACAACTACAGCAATGAATGCTGGGAATATGATTCAAGAGGTAGAGCTTCTGCCTAGCAAATACAAGGCCCCAAATTCAAATCTCAGAAATGCCAAAAAAAAAACCCTCTAAAACATATATGAAGGTAATACCCAATATCCTTCCATGCTGTTGTTTGAGATGTGTGTGTGTGTGTGTGTGTGTGTGTGTGTGTGTGTGTGTGTGTGTGGTATCAGGGTCTGGGAAATGTCCCTGAACATTTTTGGCTCAAGGCTCATGCTCTAACCCTTGAACCACAGCTCCATTTTCAGCTTTGTGTGTTGTTAATTGGAAATAAAAGCCTCACAGACTTTTCAAAATTGTAATGGATAGATGGGTTACAGTTATATTTGCCAGATAACAAGTGCATTACTTCTCATACATTAATACCCTTTCTAATGTTTTTGTCCCCATTTCCCTCTCCCTACCCCCTCCCAATCATCTTGTTTTCTCTTCCCTTTTCTATTTCAAATAAACATATATAAAATATGCCAGGTAACAAAGTCAGATACTGTAACAATATGAGATTAACCAAAGGGCAACAAAAGAGAAGAGAAATAACATAGTACACTAAGAACAACAATCAAAAGCAGTATGGCAGTGACTCAAAAGACTAAATATAGAGCTCCCCTATGACCCAGCAATTCCACTACTTGGTATTTACCCACTTGTCCAGAAACAAGGACATACTAAAACCACCAGCACAACGATGTTCATTGCAGCACTATTTACCATAGCAAAGATATGGAACCAACCCAGATGCCCCACAGTTGATAAGTGGATTAACAAGATGTGGTATTTATACACAATGGAATTCTATGCTGCTGTCAGAAAAAATGACATCACCCCATTTGTAAGGAAATGGAAAGTCTTAGAAAAAATAATTTTAAGTGAAGTAAGCCAGACTCAAGGGAACATAGGCTCAATGGTTTCCTTCCTTTGTCATAATCAGTAGAAACCTTGGGCTCTCCTGGCAGAAGTTTACAATAGAAGAAAATCTAGATACACAAGGCCATATAGTATGATGCTAAATGAAAGGACCTCCAGGATATAGAAACATAAGCCATATAATGAGTGATTGTTGTCCTTCATATACTATGTTATCTCTCATCTCTTTTGCTGTCCCTTGGTTATCTCCTATTGTTACAGTATTTCACCTTGTTATCTGCTATATTGGATATATGAGTATTTGGTTATTTGAAATCGGATAGGGAAGAGGGGGGGAAACAACATAAGGGGCAGGGGTGGGAGGAGGGAAATGGGCACCAAGACATGAGAAAGGGTACCAACGTTTGTGAAGTAATGCACCTTCTATCTGGTGAATACAATGTAACCCTTCTATTAATGACAATACAAAATACATTTAAAAAGAACAACAATCATACAAGATAAAGCTCCTGTTTCCATATCCTGGAGATCCTTTCATTTAGCCTCATCCTATATGGCCTTATGTATCTAGGTTTCACACTATTGTAATCCTCCAACAGACTTTTTTTTTTTTTTACCTGAACTAGCTTTCAACAGTGATCCTCAGGATCTCAGCCTCTTAAGGGCCTAGGAGTATAGGTATGAGCCATCAGTACCCAGCAAATCTAATTGCCTTTGAAGCCCTTGTTGTTTCAAATTTGCTGTTCCAATGCCTTAAGTATATTTTAATTTGCATGAAAGCTTTTAGTATTTCCGGTTGTCTTTGTTTTACAGATTAGGCACCAGGTAGTAACGTGTGTTGCTGATGATCATGTGAATAGTGCTTGAGTGACAAGCCTATGATTTTGGTTTGATGCTATCTTTCTTTTCTACTGGAGGGGTATCAAAGGCCTTTCAAAAAAGACACAGATAATCAATTAAATATGAAGTATTATACACGGTGAGAGATAGTTACTTGGGAGATTTTTAATACTGTGTTTTGACTGACTCAGCATCCTAGGCCCACAGACTTCCTAACTGACAAAGTCTAAATTGTAATAGTCACTCCATATCACTATGGTTTGACTGTTTCTACCAAATTCCATGTGTGGAACTTCTAAGGAAATCCAGAGGTAGATGTAATTTGGTGAGAAGGTCTTTGGGAGATGAAGAGGCTCAGAATGTTATTAGGGTCAAATCCTATTACAGACTGGTGGCTTTGTGATACAGAAGAGGTTTGAGCTATCAAACCCGCTCTGTCTCACCATCACCCTGTGATGGCATCTTTAGGCTACTGTGCAGTGACAAGGCCCTGATTAGGAGTAAGCAGATACCGAGGCGATGGTCTTAGACTTCTCAGCTTCTAAAAATCCTTAAGCCAGACCTACTTCCACTCTTTATCCATTCCGTGATCTCAATCTTGCAGTTCTAACAAAGAAAACACACTGACATGGACCTAGCTTTTGAAATTACTTCTGAATGGCAAACCCCGCTAAACTTCCCATGAACTGCTCATCAGCATGCTGTACAGATCTCTTACAAATTGTTGTTCACGGAGTGCAAAGATAAAAGGCTAGGAGCTATGGAAGTTGATAATGTTTATGCCTATATTCATTAGAAAATTATATCTCTTAGCTAAAATTTACCTCGTGCTTAAAATAAAATACCTTTTTGGATCACAACATTTATTTCAAAAACCTTCTACTGAAGGCAGGAGAATAGTTGGTTTTCATTCAGTTCAGATCTAAACAATATCACACCTCTAAACACCCCCCCCTAAAAAATAGCCTTGAGGCTCACTACTTTATGGACTAGCCATTGTCTTAGGGTGATCTGAATTTTCAGGTTTCTTCTTCCTGATTGTTTTATCACACCATTCTACAATCCTTCACCTGGCACACATTATATGACCCAAGGGATATGAAGTGCATTTTGTCTCTTCTATTTCCCCTTGTGAGTTGTTTCCCTCCCCCCAGCCATGGTCTGGTCTTGTTGCTAAAAATTCTGTGTCATATTGACAACTGTTTAACAACTTGAAATTTTGTTTGAAGAAAAAGTTGGTTCGCATGCTATTTATGATGTTAATGGTCAACTTCAGAAAAGCAGATGTGCTAAGGTAGGATATTTGAAACTTTCCCAGGGAAAAGATGTTTGCCTCTGCATACAAAACTAAAAATGTGTCAAATATTTTACTATTCAGCCCATTTTGAGGGTGATGCAAATCATGTTCCTCAGATTGCCCTTACAAGCATGAACTCAAACATGTTTTCACTTTTGAGGCATGATGATAAATTTTCATATCATACACATACTGCATTACATTCCAATGAAGAACAGAGTAAAGGATATAATATAAAATCCTGATCATTTTTAGGCTAACTTACCATAATGGTTTTTCACCAACAATGAAATGTTTATTCTTCCCAAAAAAATGTTCAGAATGGTAAAAGGAGAAACATCTACCAAGAGATATTGTACTATAATATGTGATTTGTCCAGTGGTTTCCCATTTGTACAAGTATTTAGAGATACTGAAAGTACAAAGCTAAGAAAAAAAGAAAAGAAAAACCACATTATTCAGGGGTGGGGCATGGGAAATGGGTCTACGGTTATCTCTGTTTCCCTCAACATCTATAATTCCTTTTCTGATAAGTACATTTGTAACACAATACACATTGATAAGCTATCTGTCACATGTTTGGGAGAAAGAAGAAAACTACCATTGAATGAACCATGAGCAATCTTCCATAACAAGTTTTTACAGTATCTCACTTTGTTACCTGATATATCGGATATATTTGTATTTGGTTATTTGAAATTGGATAGGGAACGGAGGAAAACAAGATGAGGGGTGGGGGTGGGGGGGAGGGAAATGGGGACCAAGACATGTGAAAGGGTATCAATGTATAGGAATTAATGCACCATCTATCTGGTAAATATCATGTAACCCTTCTATTAATTACAATAAAAATATATGAAAAAAATATTCCAGGCATATTCTAGTCCTGCTCCCTGAATGTTATGTTAAAATTTTTATCTGTCCCTTAGTAGAGAATGAGATAGTAAGTGTGCATTGCCATCAAATATAATTAAAATTATCTAAGAAATGTTAAAATTAAATAGGTGTATAAAGCAGACTAGAAACTTCAAAAAGTAAATATATCTCTTTCAATTGTATCCAGAATAAACTGTCACTGTGACAAACATATAAAAATCTTTTTTATAAATAATTTTTATTGTGATTAATAGAAGGGTTACATTATATTCACCAGATAGAAGGTGCATAACTTCACAAACATTGATACCCTTTCTCATTACATGGTCCCCATTTCCCTCCCACCCTCCCCTTGCTTTGTTGTGCCAAGATTGTCCCATGTTTTGGGAATGCCCCCTCCTCCCCTTGCTCAGGGCCCATGTACTTGAACCCCAGGTGGCAACAGCTTGATGCTCAGTGGTTAGACACCTGAGCTCTGATTAATCTTAAAGGGATCAGTGGTTTGAGTTACCAAACAGCCAATCAGGTGATTGTAATCTATGGAATTCCCCTATGAAAGCTGTGGAAAACCCTTGTTCAGGGCCTCTTAGCGTTGCCGGCTACCGGTACGCAGAGATCTGAGTCTAGACTCGTAAATAAATGACCCTTGCTTTTTAGCTTTGACTGTGGCCTCTGGTGGTCTTTTCGGGGTTCTAGGAATTTGGGTACAACAGCTTATCTTGATTCCCCCCTTCCCTATCCAATTTCAAAAAACCAATTAAGCACATATAAAATATATCAGATAACACTGTGAAAAATTGTAACAATATGAGATAATCAAGGGATGGCAAAAGAGATGAGCAATAACATAGTACATTAAGGACAACAGTCACTCATTATATTACATAAAAATCTTAATGAAAATAAAGTGGAAAAAAATGAGGAAGCTAAAACCACTCTGAAAGTCAAGTGTTATTGATCAGAAATGGATTTAAACAAACATACACACACACACACACACACACACACACACACACACACAAACACACACACAGGGCCTGATAATCCACATGTGCAAATAGGTTGAGAATGCTGTTAGCTTTTGGCTTCCATAGAGCTAAAAAAACTCTCAGCCAGACATAAGTAGTTGTGGTTGGACTCTACCAGCTGTGAATAGAAGCTTACTATTAATGAGAACTGAGGGTTAGGAGTCTAATAAAACTGGGAGGACAAGAAGACATAAATAAGGAAAAGAAATAAGATAAGTAAATAAGGCTGTGACTTCAGTACTTAGTTGTGTAGATAACTGGGTTTGCACTATTTACACTATCACTGTGGGACAGAGGTCTCTAGCTACATTACAAACCATGACAGACTTCCCATTAAAATGAATCTGGAAACCAGATTCCATGAGGAATTACAATTATAAACAACTGCCATGAGCCTAATTTCTACAAAACTAATATAAAGTTAATATATAAAAGAGAAAAATGCCAATTAATTTTAAGAACATAGGCTGGTACGGTGGCTCACGCCTGAAATCCTCGCTTCTCAAGAGGCTGAGATCTGAGGATCACAGTTCAAAGCCAGCCAGGGCACAAAAGTCCATGAGACTCTTATCTCTAATTAATCACTAGAAAACTGGAAGTGGTGCTGTGCTTCAAGAGGTAGGGTGGTAGCCTTGAGCTGAAGAGCTCAGGGACAGTGCCCAGGCCCAGAGTTCAAGTCCCACAACCAACAACAACAACTACAAAAATGTTAAGAACATGTGCTAAGGATCTTCAAGTAAATATATGGAAGCACAGACCATTTGGAAAAAAACGGGAAATAAAAAAAAAAAACAAGTAGCAGAAGACAGGAAAAATAGTGAAATAAAAATATGACAAATATTAAAATTGTTGAGATAAAACAGAAGCTCTCCAAATTGCTTTCAGGGATAAAAATAGTAAACAAGGAAAATATAATGAAGCACTTTGCCAAAACATTGCTGATAAAAGTATAACACTAATAAAAGAAAGAAAAAAAAGAAAGAAAAAAAACATTTTATTCAAAAATGGGCCTAAGATTATCTGTTTCCATCAACATCCTTAATTCCTTTTCTAGTAAGAAAAAAAATAATTGGAAAGTTCCTAATACATAATAATTGGCACTCTGGACAATGAAAATAGGGAAAATGGCAAAAGGAAAAAAAAACTGAAAAAGTAAATACATAAAAATATTTAGATTGTAGAACGATATAAATCTGGGCTTTACTATGTCATGCCTGCAATCCCACATACTTAGGAGGTTGAGATTTTATAAGTAAAACTTTAAATCAGCCCAAGAAAGAAAGTTGGAAGTCTCTGAGACTGAAATCTCCATGTAAGCAAAATAAAAA